>NC_083492.1:10529166-10835277 GCF_905332965.1 Bombus pascuorum
AATCCAAGCCAAAATCCTTAGAACAATGGTAAACGCCCCGTGGTACGTTAGAAACGAGGACATAAGGAAAGACCTCGGAATATCAACGGTCAAGGAGGAGATTACCAGATTCGCAACAAGATACAGAACAAGAATAGAAACACACCCGAACCAGCTGGCAGTTGAAACGTGCAACACAACAAACATCGCAAGAAGACTAAAAAGGAAACACCCAATAGACCTCATAAAAGATATAACTTAGAAAAAAAATAGTATATAACTTTATACGTTATAACGTAATATTATATGACGTTATACGTCATTAGGTAATACTATATAACGTTATACGTTATTACGTAACATTATATAACGTTATAGGTTATAACGTAATAGTATATATCGTTATACGTCATAACGTAATAGTATATAACGTTATACGTCATAACGTAATAGTATATAACGTTATACGTCATTAGGTAATACTATATAACGTTATACGTTATTACGTAACATGATATAACGTTATACGTCAGTACGTAATAGTATATACCGTTATACGTCATAACGTAATAGTATATAACGTTACACGTTATAAGGTAATACTACATAAAGTTTTACGTTTTAACATAATAGTTTATAACGTTATACGTTATAATGTAGTAGTATATAACGTTATACGTCATAACGTAATAGTATATAACGTTAAACGTTATAACGTAATAGTATATAACGTTATACGTTAATAGGTAATACTATATAACGTTACACGTTATTACGTAACAGTATATAACGTTATACGTTATAACATAATATTATATAACGTTATACGTTATAACGTAGTAGTATATGTATATAACGTTATTCGTTATAACGTGATAGTATATAACGTTATACGTCATAACGTAATAGTATATAACGTTATACGTCATATCGTAATAGTGTATAACGTTAGACGTCATAACGTAAAAGTATATAACGTTATACGTTAGTACGTAATAGTATATAACGTTATACGTCATTAGGTAATACTATATAACGTTATACGTTGTAACTGACTAGTATATAACGTTATAACTCATCAGGTAATACTATATAGCGTTATACGTTAATACGTAATAGTGTATAAAGTTATACGTTAGTACGTAATAGTATATATCGTTATACGTTAGTACGTAATAGTACATAACGTTTTACGTTATAACATAAAAGTATATAACGTTATGCGTTATAACTGACTAGTATATAACGTTATAAGTCATCAGGTAATACTATATAACGTTATACGTTAATACGTATTAGTATATAGCGTTATACGCTAGTATGTTATAGTATATAACGTTATAGGTTAGTACGTAATATTATATAACATTATACGTTATAACGTAGTAGTATAGAGCGTTATACGTTATAACATAATAGTATATAAAATTATACGTTATAACGTAGTAGTATATAACGTTATACGTCATCAGGTAACACTATATAACGTTACACGTTATTACGTAACAGTATATAACGTTATACTTTATAACGTAATAGTATATAACGTTATACGTCATAACGTAATAGTATATAACGTTATACGTCATAACGTAATAGTATATAACGTTATACGTCATAACGTAATAGCATATTACGTTATACGTTAATACGTAATAGTATATAACGTTATACTTCATAACGTAATAGTATATAACGTTACACGTTATATGGTAATACTACATAACGTTTTACGTTATAATGTAATAGTATATAACGTTATACGTTATAACGTAGTAGTATATAACGTTATACGTCATCAGGTAATACTATATAACGTTACACGTTATTACGTAACAGCATATAACGTTATACGTTATAACATAATAGTTTATAACGTTTTACGTTATAACATAATAGTATATAACTTTATACGTTATAACGTAATAGTATATAACGTTATACGTCATTACGTAATACTATATAACGTTACACGTTATTACGTAATAGTATATAACTTTATACGTTATAACGTAATAGCATATAACGTTATACGTCATTAGATAATACTATATAACGTTATACGTTATTACGTAAAATGATATAACGGTATACGTTTGTAAGTTATAGTATATACCGTTATACTACATAACGTAATAGTATATAACGTTACGCGTTATAAGGTAATACTACATAAAGTTTTACGATATAACATAATAGTATATAACGTTATACGCTATAACGTAGTAGTATATAACGTTATACGTCATGAGGTAATACTATATAACGTTACAAGTTATTACGTAACAGCATATAACGTTATACGTTATAACATAATAGTATATAACGTTATACGTTATAACGTAGTAGTATATAACGTTATACGTCATCAGGTAATACTATATAACGTTACACGTTATTACGTAACAGTATATAACGTTATACGATATAACGTAATACTACATAACGTTTTACGTTATAACATAAAAGTATATAACGTTATGCGTTATAACTGACTAGTATATAACGTTATAAGTCATCAGGTAATACTATATAACGTTATACGTTAATACGTATTAGTATATAGCGTTATACGTTAGTATGTTATAGTATATAACGTTATAGGTTAGTACGTAATATTACATAACATTATACGTTATAACGTAGTAGTATATAACGTTATACGTTATAACGTAGTAGTATATAACGTTATGCGTCATCAGGTAAAACTATATAATGTTACACGTTATTACGTAACAGTATATAACGTTATACGTTATAACGTAAGAGTATATAACGTTACACGTTATAAGGTAATACTACATAACGTTTTACGTTATAACGTGGTAGTGTATAACGTTATTTGTCGTAACGCAATAGTATATAACGTTATACGTCATAACGTAATAGTACATTACGTTATACGTTAGTACGTAATAGTATATAACGTTAAACGTAATCGGGTAATACTATATAATGTTATACTGTTAGTACGTAATAGTATATAACGTTATACGTTATAACGGAATAGTATATAACGTTACACGTTATAAGGTAATACTACATAAAGAGTTACGTTATAACATAATAGTATATAACGTTATACGTTATAACGTAGTAGTATATAACGTTATAAGTTATAACGTAATACTATATAACGTTTTACGTTATTACGTAACATGATATAACGGTATACGTTTGTACGTAATAGTATATACCGTTATACGTCATAACGTAATAGCATATAACGTTACACGTTATAAGGTAATACTACATAAAGATTTACGTTATAACATAATAGTATATAACGTTATACGTTATAACGTAGTAGTATATAACGTTATAGGTAATCATATAATACTATATAACTGTGCACGTTATTACGTAACAGTATATAACGTTATACGTTATAACATAATAGAATTTAACGTTATACGTTATAACGTAGTAGTATATAACGTTATACGTTATAACGTAATACTATATAACGTTTTACGTTATTACGTAACATGATATAACGTTATGCGTTATAACGTAATAGTATATAACGTTCTACGTCATAACGTAATAGTATATTACGTTATACGTTAGTACGTAATAGTATATAACGTTATACGTTATAACTGAGTAGTATATAACGTTATACGTCAACAGGTAATACTATATAATGTTATACTGTTAGTACCTAATAGTATATAACGTTATACGTCATAACGAAATAGTATATAACGTTACACGTTATAAGGTAATACTACATAACGTTTTACGTTATAACATAATAGTATATAACGTTATACGTCATCAGGTAATACTATACAACGTTACACGTTATTACGTAACAGTATATAACGTTAAACGTTATAACGTAATAGTATATAACGTTATACGTCATAACGTAATAGTACATAACGTTATACGTTATTACGTAATAGTATATAACTTTATACGTTATAACGTAATATTAAATAACGTTATACGTCATTATATAATACTGCATAACGTTACACGTTAGTACGTAATAGTATATAACGTTATACGTTAATACGTAATACTATATAACGTTATACTGTTAGTACGTAATAGTAAATAACGTTATACGTCATAACGTAATTGTATATAACGTTACACGTTATAAGGTAATACTACATAACGTTTTACGTTACAACGTAATAGGATATAACGTTATAGGTTATAACGTAATAGTATATAACGTTACACGTTATTACGTAACAGTAAATAACGTTATACGTTATAACGTAATAGTATATAACGTTATACGTCATAACGTAATAGTATATAACGTTATGCGTCATATCGTAATAGTATGTAACGTTATACGTGATAAGGTAATAGTACATAACGTTTTACGTTATAACATAATTGTATACAACGTTATACATTATTATGTAACATTATATAACGTTATACGTTAGTACGTAATAGTATATAACGTTATACGTCATAAGGTAATAGTATATAATGTTACACGTTATAAGGTAATACTTCATAACGTTTTACGTTTTAACATAATAGTACATAACGGTATACGTTATAACGTAATGGTATATAACGCTAAACGTTATAACGTAATAGTATATAACGTTATACGTTAATACGTAATACTATATAATGTTATACTGTTAGTACGTAATAGTGTATAACGTTATACGTCATAACGTAATAGTATATAACGTTACACGTCATCAGGTAATACTATATAATGTTACACGTCATTACGTAACAGTATATAACGTTATACGTTAGTACGTAATAGTATATAACGTTATACGTCATAACTTAATAGTATATAACGTTATACGTCATATCGTAATAGTATGTAACGTTATACGTCATAACGTAATAGTATATAACGTTATACGTTATAACGCAGTAGTATATAACGTTATACGTCATCAGGTAATACTATATAATGTTACACGTCATTACGTAACAGTATATAACGTTATACGTTAGTACGTAATAGTTTATAACGTTATACGTCATAACGTAATAGTATATAACGTTATACGTCATAACGTAATAGTATATAACGTTATACGTCATAACGTAATAGTATATAACGTTATACGTCATAACGTAATAGTATATAACGTTATACGTCATAACGTAATAGTATATAACGTTATACGTTTGTACGTAATAGTATATAATGTTATACGTCATAACGTAATAGTACATAACGTTACACGTTATAAGGTAATAGTATATAACGTTATACGTTATAACTAAATAGTGTATAACGTTATACGTCCTTAGGTAATACTATAAAACGTTATACGTCATAACGTAATACTACATAACGTTTTACGTTATAACGTAATAGTATATAACGTTATACGTATGACGTAATAGTATATAACGTTATACGTTAGTACGTAAGAGGATATAACGTTATACGTTAGTACGTAATAGTATATAACGTTATACGTCATAACGCAATAGTGTATAACGTTATACGTCATAACGTAATAATATATAACGTTATACGTTATTATGTAACATTATATAACGTTATACGTTAGTACATAATAGTACATAACGTTATACGTCATAAGGTAATAGTATATAATGTTACACGTTATAAGGTAATACTTCATAACGTTTTACGTTTTAACATAATAGTACATAACGGTATACGTTATAACGTAATGGTATATAACGCTAAACGTCATAACGTAATAGTATATAACGTTATACGTTTGTACGTAATAGAATATAACGTTATACGTTAGTACGTAATAGTATATAACGTTATACGTCATAACGAAATAGTACATAACATTACACGTTATAAGGTAATACTACATAACGTTATACGTTATAACATAATAGTATATAACGTTATACGTTATAACGTAGTAGTATATAACGTTATACGTCATCAGGTAATACTATATAATGCTACACGTCATTACGTAACAGTATATAACGTTATACGTTAGTACGTAATAGTATATAACGTTATACGTCATAACGTAATAGTATATAACGTTATACGTCCTTAGGTAATACTATAAAACGTTATACGTCATTAGGTAATACTATATAACGTTATACGATATTACGTAACATTATATAACGTTATACGTTAGTACGTAATAGTATATAACGTTATACGACATAACGTAATAGTATATAACGTTATACGTTAGTACGTAATACTATATAACGTTATACGTTATAAATGAGTAGTATGTAACGTTAAACGTCATCGGGTAATAGTATATAATGTTATTCTGTTAGTACGTAATAGTATATAACGTTATACTTCATAACGTAATAGTATATAACGCTACACGTTATATGGTAATACTACATAACGTTTTACGTTATAACGTAATAGTATATAACGTTATACGTTATAACGTTGTAGTATATATCGTTATACGTCATCAGGTAATACTATATGACGTTACACGGTATTACGTAACAGTATATAACGTTTTACGTCATAACATAATAGTATATAACTTTAAACGTTATAACGTAATAGTATATAACGTTATACGTCATCAGGTAATACTATATAACGTTACACGTTATAACGTAATAGTATATAACGTTATACGTTATAACGTAGTAGTATATAACGTTATACGTCATCAGATAATTCTATATAACGTTACACGTTATTACGTAGTAGTATATAACTTTATACCTTATAACGTAATAGTATATAACGTTATACGTCATTATGTAATACTATATAACGTTATACGTTATTACGTAACATGATACAACGGTATACGATTATACGTAATAGTATATACCGTTATACGTCATAACGTAATAGTATATAACGTTATACGTTATAAGGTAATACTACATAAAGTTTTACGATATAACATAATAGTATATAACGTTATACGTTATAACGTAGTAGTATATAACGTTATACGTTATAAAGTAACACTATATACCGTTATACTGTTAGTACGTAATATTATATAACGTTATACGTTATAACGTAGTAGTATATAACGTTATACGTCATCAGGTAATACTATATAACGTCATACGTTATTACGTAATAGTATATAACGTTATACGTTATAAAGTAATACCATATAACGTTATACTCATAGTACGGAATATTATATAACGTTACACGTTATAAGGTAATACAACATAACGTTTTACGTTATATCATAATAGTATATAACGTTATACGTTATAAAGTAATAATATATACCGTTACACTGTTAGTACGTAATAGTATATAACGTTATACGTTGTAACTGACTAGTATATAACGTTATAACTGATCAGGTAATACTATATAGCGTTATACGTTAATACGTAATAGTATATAAAGTTATACGTTAGCACGTAATAGTATATACCGGTATACGTTAGTACGTAATAGTACATAACGTTATACGTTATAACTGACTAGTATATAACGTTATACGTTATAAAGTAATACCATATAACGTTATATTGTTAGTACGGAATAGTATATAACGTTACACGTTATAAGGTAATACTACATAACGTTTTACGTTATAACATAATAGTATATAACGTTATACGTTATAAAGTAACACTATATACCGTTATACGTCATAACGTAATAGTATATAACGTTACACGTCATAACGTAATAGTATATTACGTTATACGTTAGTACGTAATAGTATATAACTTTATACGTTATAACGCAATAGTATATAACGTTATACGTCATAACGTAATAGTATATAACGTTATACGTCATAACGTAATAGTATATAACGTTATACGTCATCAGGTAATACTATATAACGTTACACGGTATTACGTAACAGTATATAACGTTTTACGTTATAACATAATAGTATATAGCTTTATGCGTTATAACGTAATAGTATATAACGTTATACGTCATCAGGTAATACTATATAACGTTACACGTTATAACGTAATAGTATATAACGTTATACGTTATAACGTAGTAGTATATAACGTTATACGTCATAACGTAATAATATATAACGTTATACGTCATAACGTAATATTATATTACGTTATAGATTAGTACGTAATAGTATATAACGGTATACGTTATAACTGAGTAGTATATAACGTTAAACGTCATCGGGTAATACTATATAATGTTATACTGTTAGTACGTAATAGTATATAACGTTATACTTCATAACGTAATAGTATATAGCGTTACACGTTATATGGTAATACTACATAACGTTTTAAGTTATAACGTAATATTATATAACGTTATACGTATGACGTAATAGTATATAACGTTATACGTTAGTACGTAAGAGGATATAACGTTATACGTTAGTACGTAATAGTATATAACGTTATACGTCATAACGCAATAGTATATAACGTTATACGTCATAACGTAATAATATATAACGTTATACGTTATTATGTAACATTATATAACGTTATACGTTAGTACATAATAGTACATAACGTTATACGTCATAAGGTAATAGTATATAATGTTACACGTTATAAGGTAATACTTCATAACGTTTTACGTTTTAACATAATAGTACATAACGGTATACGTTATAACGTAATGGTATATAACGCTAAACGTCATAACGTAATAGTATATAACGTTATACGTTTGTACGTAATAGAATATAACGTTATACGTTAGTACGTAATAGTATATAACGTTATACGTCATAACGAAATAGTACATAACATTACACGTTATAAGGTAATACTACATAACGTTATACGTTATAACATAATAGTATATAACGTTATACGTTATAACGTAGTAGTATATAACGTTATACGTCATCAGGTAATACTATATAATGCTACACGTCATTACGTAACAGTATATAACGTTATACGTTAGTACGTAATAGTATATAACGTTATACGTCATAACGTAATAGTATATAACGTTATACGTCCTTAGGTAATACTATAAAACGTTATACGTCATTAGGTAATACTATATAACGTTATACGATATTACGTAACATTATATAACGTTATACGTTAGTACGTAATAGTATATAACGTTATACGACATAACGTAATAGTATATAACGTTATACGTTAGTACGTAATACTATATAACGTTATACGTTATAAATGAGTAGTATGTAACGTTAAACGTCATCGGGTAATAGTATATAATGTTATTCTGTTAGTACGTAATAGTATATAACGTTATACTTCATAACGTAATAGTATATAACGCTACACGTTATATGGTAATACTACATAACGTTTTACGTTATAACGTAATAGTATATAACGTTATACGTTATAACGTTGTAGTATATATCGTTATACGTCATCAGGTAATACTATATGACGTTACACGGTATTACGTAACAGTATATAACGTTTTACGTCATAACATAATAGTATATAACTTTAAACGTTATAACGTAATAGTATATAACGTTATACGTCATCAGGTAATACTATATAACGTTACACGTTATAACGTAATAGTATATAACGTTATACGTTATAACGTAGTAGTATATAACGTTATACGTCATCAGATAATTCTATATAACGTTACACGTTATTACGTAGTAGTATATAACTTTATACCTTATAACGTAATAGTATATAACGTTATACGTCATTATGTAATACTATATAACGTTATACGTTATTACGTAACATGATACAACGGTATACGATTATACGTAATAGTATATACCGTTATACGTCATAACGTAATAGTATATAACGTTATACGTTAGTACATAATAGTATATATCGTTATACGTTAGTACGTAATAGTACATAACGTTATACGTTATAACTGACTAGTATATAACGTTATACGTCATCAGGTAATACTATATAATGTTATACTGTTAGTACGTAATAGTATATAACGTTATACTTCATAACGTAATAGTATATAACGTTACACGTTATAAGGTAATACTACATGATGTTTTGCGTTATAACGTAATATTATATAACGTTATACGTTATAACGTAGTAGTATATATCGTTATACGTCATCAGGTAATACTATATAACGTTACACGGTATTACGTTACAGTATATAACGTTTTGCGTTATAGCATAATAGTATATAACTTCATACGTTATAACGTAATAGTATATAACGTTATACGTCATTAGGTAATACTATATAACTTTATACGTTATAACGTAATAGTATATAATGTTATACGTTATAACGTAATAGTATATAACGTTATACGTATGACGTAATAGTATATAACGTTATACGTTATAAAGTAATACTATATAATGTTATACTGTTAGTACCTAATAGTATATAACGTTGTACGTCATAACATAATAGTATATAACGTTATACGTAATAACGTAGTAGTATATAACGTTATACGTCATCAGGTAATACTATGTAACGTTACATGTCATTACGTAACAGTATATACCGTTATACGTTATAATATAATAGTATATAACGTTATACGTCATAACGTAATAGTATATAACGTTATACGTCATAACGTAATAGTATATAACTTTATACGTCATATCGTAATAGTGTATAACTTTAGACGTCATAACGTAAAAGTATATAACGTTATACGTTAGTACGTAATAGTATATAACGTTATACGTCATTAGGTAATACTGTATAACGTTATACGATATTACGTAATATTATATAACGTTATACGTTAGTACGTAATAGTATATAACGTTATACGACATAACGTAATAGTATATAACGTTATACGTTAGTACGTAATACTATATAACGTTATACGTTATAAATGAGTAGTATGTAACGTTAAACGTCATCAGGTAATACTACATACCGTTTTACGTTATAACGTAATAGTATATAACGTTATATGTTATAACGTAATAGTGTATAACGTTATACGTATGACGTAATAGTATATAACGTTATACGTTATAAAGTAGTACTATATACCGTTATACGATATTACGTAACATTATATAACGTTATACGTTAGTACGTAATAGTATATAACATTACGACATAACGTAATAGTATATAACGTTATACGTTAGTACGTAATACTATATAACGTTATACGTTATAAATGAGTAGTATGTAACGTTAAACGTCATCAGGTAATACTACATAACGTTTTACGTTATAACGTAATAGTATATAACGTTATAAGTTATAACGTAATAGTGTATAACGTTATACGTATGACGTAATAGTATATAACGTTATACGTTATAAAGTAGTACTATATACCGTTATACGATATTACGTAACATTATATAACGTTATACGTTAGTACGTAATAGTATATAACGTTATACGACATAACGTAATAGTATATAACGTTATACGTTAGTACGTAATACTATATAACGTTATACGTTATAAATGAGTAGTATGTAACGTTAAACGTCATCAGGTAATACTACATAACGTTTTACGTTATATCGTAATAGTATATAACGTTATAAGTTATAACGTAATAGTATATAACGCTATACGTATGACGTAATAGTATATAACGTTATACGTTATAAAGTAGTACTATATACCGTTATACTGTTAGTACGTAATATTATATAACGTTATACGTTATAACGTAGTAGTATATAACGTTATACGTCGTCAGGTAATACTATATAACGTTATACGTATGACATAATAGTATATAATGTTATAAGTCATCAGGTAATACTATATAACGTTATACGTTAATACGTAATAGTATATAACGTTATACGTTAGTACATAATAGTATATATCGTTATACGTTAGTACGTAATAGTACATAACGTTATACGTTATAACTGACTAGTATATAACGTTATACGTCATCAGGTAATACTATATAATGTTATACTGTTAGTACGTAATAGTATATAACGTTATACTTCATAACGTAATAGTATATAACGTTACACGTTATAAGGTAATACTACATGATGTTTTGCGTTATAACTTAATAGTATATAACGTTATACGTTATAACGTAGTAATATATAACGTTATACGTCATCAGGTAATACTATATAACGTTACACGTTAGTACGTAATAATATATAACGTTATACGTTATAACGTAATATTATATAACGTTACACGTTATTACGTAACAGTATATAACGTTATACGTTATAACGTAATAATATATAACGTTATTTGTCGTAACGCAATAGTATATAACCTTATACATCATAACGTAATAGTATATTACGTTATACGTTAGTGCGTGATAGTATATAACGTTATACGTTATAACGTAGTAATATATAACGTTATACGTCATCAGGTAATACTATATACCGTTACACGTTATGACGTAATAGTATATTACTTTATACGTTATAACATAAAAGTACATAACGTTATACGTCATCAGATAATTCTATATAACGTTACACGTTATTACGTAACAGCATATAACGTTATACGTCATCAGGTAATACATATATAACGTTACACGTTATTACGTAATAGTATATAACTTTATACGTTATAACGTAATAGTATATAACGTTACACGTTATAAGGTAATACTACATAAAGTTCTACTTTCAAACATAATAGTCTATAACGTTATACGTTATAACGCAATACTATATAACGTTATACGTTATTACGTAACATGATATAACGGTATACGTTTGTAAGTAATAGTATATACCGTTATACGTGATAACGTAATAGTATATAATGTTATACGTTATAAGGTAATACTACATAAAGTTTTACGTTATAACATAATAGTATATAACGTTATTCGTTATAACGTAGTAGTATATAACGTTATAGGTCATCAGGTAACACTATATAACATTGCACGTTATTTCGTAACAGTATGTAACGTTATACGTTATAACATAATAGTATATAACGTTATACGTTATAACGTAGTAGTATATAACATTATACGTTATAACGTAATACTATATAACGTTATACGTTATTACGTAACATGATATAACGGTATACGATTGTACGTAATAGTATATACCGTTATACGTCATAACGTAATAGTATATAACGTTATGCGTTATAAGGTAATACTACAGAAAGTTTTACGATATAACATAATAGTATATAACGTTATAGGTTATAACGTAGTAGTATATAACGTTATACGTCATTAGGTAATACTATATACCGTTACACGTTATTACGTAATAGTATATAACTTTATACGTTATAACGTAATAGCATATAACGTTATACGTAATTAGGTAATACTATATAACGTTACACGTTATTACGTAACAGTATATAACGTTATACGTTACTACGTAAGAGTATATAACGTTAAACTTTAGTACGTAATATTATATAACGTTATACGTTATAACGTAGTAGTATATAACGTTATACGTCGTCAGGTAATACTATATAACGTTATACGTATGACGTAATAGTATATAATGTTATAAGTCATCAGGTAATACTATATAACGTTATACGTTAATACGTAATAGTATATAACGTTATACGTTAGTACATAATAGTATATATCGTTATACGTTAGTACGTAATAGTACATAACGTTATACGTTATAACGTAGTAGTATATAACGTTATACGTCATCAGGTAATACTATATAACGTTATACGTTAATACGTAATAGTATATAACGTTATATGTTAGTACGTAATAGTATATATCGTTATACGTTAGTACGTAATAGTACATAACGTTATACGTTATAACTGACTAGTATATAACGTTATACGTCATCAGGTAATACTATATAACGTTATACGTTATAACGTAATACTATATAACGTTATACGTTATTACGTAACATGATATAACGGTATACGTTTGTACGTAATAGTATATACCGTTATACGTCATAACGTAGTAGTATATAACGTTACACGTTATAAGGTAATAGTACATAAAGTTTTACGTTATAACATAATAGTATATAACGTTATACGTTATAACTGAGTAGTATATAACGTTAAACGTAATCGGGTAATACTATATAATGTTATACTGTTAGTACGTAATAGTATATAACGTAATACTTCATAACGTAATAGTATATAACGTTACACGTTATAAGGTAATACTACATGATGTTTTGCGTTATAACTTAATAGTATATAACGTTATACGTTATAACGTAGTAATATATAACGTTATACGTCATCAGGTAATACTGTATAACGTTACACGTTAGTACGTAATAATATATAACGTTATACGTTATAACGTAATATTATATAACGTTACACGTTATTACGTAACAGTATATAACGTTATACGTTATAACGTAATAATATATAACGTTATTTGTCGTAACGCAATAGTATATAACCTTATACGTCATAACGTAATAGTATATTACGTTATACGTTAGTGCGTAATAGTATATAACGTTATACGTTATAACTGAGTAGTATATAACGTTAAACGTAATCGGGTAATACTATATAATGTTATACTGTTAGTGCGTAATAGTATATAACGTTATACGTTATAAAGTAATAGTATATAACGTTACACGTCATTGGGTAATACTATATAACGTTACACTTTATTACGCAACAGTATATAACGTTATACGTCATCAGGTAATACTATTTAACGTTACACGTTATAACATAATAGTATATAACGTTATACGTTATCAGGTAATAGATATATAACGTTACACGTTATTACGTAATAGTATATAACTTTATACGTTATAACGTAATAGTATATAACGTTATACGTCATCAGATAATTCTATATGACGTTACACGTTATTACGTAACAGTATGTAACGTTATACGTTATAACATAATAGTATATAACGTTTTACGTTATAACATAAAAGTACATAACGTTATACGTCATCAGGTAATACTATATAACGTTACACGTTATAACATAATAGTATATAACGTTATACGTTATCAGGTAATAGATATATAACGTTACACGTTATTACGTAATAGTATATAACTTTATACGTTATAACGTAATAGTATATAACGTTATACGTCATCAGATAATTCTATATAACGTTACACGTTATTACGTAACAGTATATAACGTTATACGTCATCAGGTAATACTATATAACGTTACACGTTATTACGTAATAGTATATAACTTTATACGTTATAACGTAATAGTATATAACGTTACACGTTATAAGGTAATACTACATAAAGTTCTACGTTAAAACATAATAGTCTATAACGTTATACGTTATAACGCAATACTATATAACGTTATACGTTATTACGTAACATGATATAACGGTATACGTTTGTAAGTAATAGTATATACCGTTATACGTGATAACGTAATAGTATATAACGTTATACGTTATAAGGTAATACTACATAAAGTTTTACGTTATAACATAATAGTATATAACGTTATTCGTTATAACGTAGTAGTATATAACGTTATAGGTCATCAGGTAACACTATATAACATTGCACGTTATTTCGTAACAGTATGTAACGTTATACGTTATAACATAATAGTATATAACGTTATACGTTATAACGTAGTAGTATATAACGTTATACGTTATAACGTAATACTATATAACGTTATACGTTATTACGTAACATGATATAACGGTATACGATTGTACGTAATAGTATATACCGTTATACGTCATAACGTAATAGTATATAACGTTATACGTTATAAGGTAATACTACAGAAAGTTTTACGATATAACATAATAGTATATAACGTTATACTTTATAACGTAGTAGTATATAACGTTATACGTCATTAGGTAATACTATATACCGTTACACGTTATTACGTAATAGTATATAACTTTATACGTTATAACGTAATAGCATATAACGTTATACGTAATTAGGTAATACTATATAACGTTACACGTTATTACGTAACAGTATATAACGTTATACGTTACTACGTAAGAGTATATAACGTTAAACTTTAGTACGTAATATTATATAACGTTATACGTTATAACGTAGTAGTATATAACGTTATACGTCGTCAGGTAATACTATATAACGTTATACGTATGACGTAATAGTATATAATGTTATAAGTCATCAGGTAATACTATATAACGTTATACGTTAATACGTAATAGTATATAACGTTATACGTTAGTACATAATAGTATATATCGTTATACGTTAGTACGTAATAGTACATAACGTTATACGTTATAACGTAGTAGTATATAACGTTATACGTCATCAGGTAATACTATATAACGTTATACGTTAATACGTAATAGTATATAACGTTATATGTTAGTACGTAATAGTATATATCGTTATACGTTAGTACGTAATAGTACATAACGTTATACGTTATAACTGACTAGTATATAACGTTATACGTCATCAGGTAATACTATATAACGTTATACGTTATAACGTAATACTATATAACGTTATACGTTATTACGTAACATGATATAACGGTATACGTTTGTACGTAATAGTATATACCGTTATACGTCATAACGTAGTAGTATATAACGTTACACGTTATAAGGTAATAGTACATAAAGTTTTACGTTATAACATAATAGTATATAACGTTATACGTTATAACTGAGTAGTATATAACGTTAAACGTAATCGGGTAATACTATATAATGTTATACTGTTAGTACGTAATAGTATATAACGTAATACTTCATAACGTAATAGTATATAACGTTACACGTTATAAGGTAATACTACATGATGTTTTGCGTTATAACTTAATAGTATATAACGTTATACGTTATAACGTAGTAATATATAACGTTATACGTCATCAGGTAATACTGTATAACGTTACACGTTAGTACGTAATAATATATAACGTTATACGTTATAACGTAATATTATATAACGTTACACGTTATTACGTAACAGTATATAACGTTATACGTTATAACGTAATAATATATAACGTTATTTGTCGTAACGCAATAGTATATAACCTTATACGTCATAACGTAATAGTATATTACGTTATACGTTAGTGCGTAATAGTATATAACGTTATACGTTATAACTGAGTAGTATATAACGTTAAACGTAATCGGGTAATACTATATAATGTTATACTGTTAGTGCGTAATAGTATATAACGTTATACGTTATAAAGTAATAGTATATAACGTTACACGTCATTGGGTAATACTATATAACGTTACACTTTATTACGCAACAGTATATAACGTTATACGTCATCAGGTAATACTATTTAACGTTACACGTTATAACATAATAGTATATAACGTTATACGTTATCAGGTAATAGATATATAACGTTACACGTTATTACGTAATAGTATATAACTTTATACGTTATAACGTAATAGTATATAACGTTATACGTCATCAGATAATTCTATATGACGTTACACGTTATTACGTAACAGTATGTAACGTTATACGTTATAACATAATAGTATATAACGTTTTACGTTATAACATAAAAGTACATAACGTTATACGTCATCAGGTAATACTATATAACGTTACACGTTATAACATAATAGTATATAACGTTATACGTTATCAGGTAATAGATATATAACGTTACACGTTATTACGTAATAGTATATAACTTTATACGTTATAACGTAATAGTATATAACGTTATACGTCATCAGATAATTCTATATAACGTTACACGTTATTACGTAACAGTATATAACGTTATACGTCATCAGGTAATACTATATAACGTTACACGTTATTACGTAATAGTATATAACTTTATACGTTATAACGTAATAGTATATAACGTTACACGTTATAAGGTAATACTACATAAAGTTCTACGTTAAAACATAATAGTCTATAACGTTATACGTTATAACGCAATACTATATAACGTTATACGTTATTACGTAACATGATATAACGGTATACGTTTGTAAGTAATAGTATATACCGTTATACGTGATAACGTAATAGTATATAACGTTATACGTTATAAGGTAATACTACATAAAGTTTTACGTTATAACATAATAGTATATAACGTTATTCGTTATAACGTAGTAGTATATAACGTTATAGGTCATCAGGTAACACTATATAACATTGCACGTTATTTCGTAACAGTATGTAACGTTATACGTTATAACATAATAGTATATAACGTTATACGTTATAACGTAGTAGTATATAACGTTATACGTTATAACGTAATACTATATAACGTTATACGTTATTACGTAACATGATATAACGGTATACGATTGTACGTAATAGTATATACCGTTATACGTCATAACGTAATAGTATATAACGTTATACGTTATAAGGTAATACTACAGAAAGTTTTACGATATAACATAATAGTATATAACGTTATACTTTATAACGTAGTAGTATATAACGTTATACGTCATTAGGTAATACTATATACCGTTACACGTTATTACGTAATAGTATATAACTTTATACGTTATAACGTAATAGCATATAACGTTATACGTAATTAGGTAATACTATATAACGTTACACGTTATTACGTAACAGTATATAACGTTATACGTTACTACGTAAGAGTATATAACGTTAAACTTTAGTACGTAATATTATATAACGTTATACGTTATAACGTAGTAGTATATAACGTTATTCGTCGTCAGGTAATACTATGTAAAGTTCTACGTTATAACGTAATAGTCTATAACGTTATACGTCATCATGTAATAGATATATAACGTTACACGTTATGACGTAGTAGTATATAACTTTATACGTTATAACGTAATAGTATATAACGATATACGTCATCAGATAATTCTATATAACGTTACGCGTTATTACGTAATAGTATATAACTTTATACGTTATAACGTAACAGTATATAACGTTACACGTTATAAGGTAATACTACATAAAGTTTTACGTTATAACATAATAGTATATAACGTTATACGTTATAACGTAGTAGTATATAACATTATACGTCATCAGGTAATACTATATAACGTTACACGTTATTACGTAACAGTATTTAACGTTATACGTTATAACATAATAGTATATAGCGTTATACGTTATAACGTAGTAGTATATAACGTTATACGTCATCAGGTAATACTATATAACGTTACACGGTATTACTTGACAGTATATATCGTTTTACGTTATAACATAATAGTATATAATGTTATACGTTATAACGTAGTAGTATATTACGTTATACGTCATCAGATAATTCTATATAACGTTACACGTTATTACGTAGTAGTATATAACTTTATACGTTATAACGTAATAGTATATAACGTTATACGTCATTAGGTAATACTATATAGCGTTATACGTTATTACGTAACATGATATAACGGTATACGTTTGTACGTAATAGTATATACCGTTATACGTCATAACGTAATAGTATATAACGTTACACGTTATAAGGTAATACTACATAAAGTTTTACGTTATAACATAATAGTATATAACGTTATAGGTTATAACGTAGTAGTATATACCCTTATACGTTATAACGTAATACTATATAACGTTATACGTTATTACGTAACATGATATAACGGTATACGTTTGTACGTAATAGTATATACCGTTATACGTCATAACGTAATAGTATATAACGTTACACGTTATAAGGTAATACTACATAAAGTTTTACGTTATAACATAATAGTATATAACGTTATACGTTATAACGTAATAGTATATAACGTTATTTGTCGTAACGCAATAGTATATAACCTTATACGTCATAACGTAATAGTATATTACGTTATACGTTAGTACGTAATAGTATATAACGTTATACGTTATAACTGAGTAGTATATAACGTTAAACGCAATCGGGTAATACTATATAATGTTATACTGTTAGTACGTAATAGTATATAACGTTATACGTTATAACGTAATAGTATATAACGTTACACGTTATAAGGTAATACTACATAAAGTTTTACGTTAAAACATAATAGTATATAACGTTATACGTTATAACGCAATACTATATAACGTTATACGTTATTACGTAACATGATATAACGGTATACGTTTGTACGTAGTAGTATATACCGTTATACGTCTTAACGTAATAGTATATAACGTTACACGTTATAAGGTAATACTACATAAAGTTTTACGTTATAACATAATAGTATATAACGTTATACGTTATAACGTAGTAGTATATAACGTTATACGTCATCAGGTAATACTATATAACGTTACACGTTATTACGTAACAGTATATAACATTATACGTTATAACGTAATACTACATAACGTGTTACGTTATAATATAAAAGTACATAATGTTATACGTCATCAGATAATTCTATATAACGTTACACGTTATTACGTAACAGTATATAACGTTATACGTCATCAGGTAATAGATATATAACGTTACACGTTATTACGTAATAGTATATGACTTTATACGTTATAACGTAATAGTATATAACGTTACACGTTATAAGGTAATACTACATAAATTTTTACATTAAAACATAATAGTATATAACGTTATACGTTATAACGTAGTAGTATATTACGTTATACGTCATCAGATAATTCTATATAACGTTACACGTTATTACGTAGTAGTATATAACTTTATACGTTATAACGTAATAGTATATAACGTTACACGTCATTAGGTAATACTATATAACGTTATACGTTATTACGTAACATGATATAACGGTATACGTTTGTACGTAATAGTATATACCGTTATACGTCACAACGTAATAGTATATAACGTTACACGTTATAAGGTAATACTACATAAAGATTTACGTTATAACATAATAGTATATAACGTTATACGTTATAACGTAGTAGTATATAATGTTATACGTTATAACGTAATACTATATAACGTTTTACGTTATTACGTAACATGATATAACGGTATACGTTTGTACGTAATAGTATATACCGTTATACGTCATAACGTAATTGTATATAACGTTACACGTTATAAGGTAATACTACATAAAGTTTTACGTTATAACATAATAGTATATAACGTTATAGGTTATAACGTAGTAGTATATACCCTTGTACGTTATAACGTAATACTATATAACGTTATACGTTATTACGTAACATGATATAACGGTATACGTTTGTACGTAATAGTATATACCGTTATACGTCATAACGTAATAGTATATAACGTTACACGTTATAAGGTAATACTACATAAAGTTTTACGTTATAACATAATAGTATATAACGTTATACGTTATAACGTAATAGTATATAACGTTATTTGTCGTAACGCAATAGTATTTAACCTTATACGTCATAACGTAATAGTATATTACGTTATACGTTAGTACGTAATAGTATATAACGTTATACGTTATAACTGAGTAGTATATAACGTTAAACGTAATCGGGTAATACTATATAATGTTATACTGTTAGTACGTAATAGTATATAACGTTATACGTCGTCAGGTAATACTATGTAAAGTTCTACGTTATAACGTAATAGTCTATAACGTTATACGTCATCATGTAATAGATATATAACGTTACACGTTATGACGTAGTAGTATATAACTTTATACGTTATAACGTAATAGTATATAACGATATACGTCATCAGATAATTCTATATAACGTTACGCGTTATTACGTAATAGTATATAACTTTATACGTTACAACGTAACAGTATATAACGTTACACGTTATAAGGTAATACTACATAAAGTTTTACGTTATAACATAATAGTATATAGCGTTATACGTTATAACGTAGTAGTATATAACGTTATACGTCATCAGGTAATACTATATAACGTTACACGGTATTACTTGACAGTATATATCGTTTTACGTTATAACATAATAGTATATAATGTTATACGTTATAACGTAGTATTATATTACGTTATACGTCATCAGATAATTCTATATAACGTTACACGTTATTACGTAGTAGTATATAACTTTATACGTTATAACGTAATAGTATATAACGTTATACGTCATTAGGTAATACTCTATAGCGTTATACGTTATTACGTAACATGATATAACGGTATACGTTTGTACGTAATAGTATATACCGTTATACGTCATAACGTAATAGTATATAACGTTACACGTTATAAGGTAATACTACATAAAGTTTTACGTTATAACATAATAGTATATAACGTTATAGGTTATAACGTAGTAGTATATACCCTTATACGTTATAACGTAATACTATATAACGTTATACGTTATTACGTAACATGATATAACGGTATACGTTTGTACGTAATAGTATATACCGTTATACGTCATAACGTAATAGTATATAACGTTACACGTTATAAGGTAATACTACATAAAGTTTTACGTTATAACATAATAGTATATAACGTTATACGTTATAACGTAATAGTATATAACGTTATTTGTCGTAACGCAATAGTATATAACCTTATACGTCATAACGTAATAGTATATTACGTTATACGTTAGTACGTAATAGTATATAACGTTATACGTTATAACTGAGTAGTATATAACGTTAAACGCAATCGGGTAATACTATATAATGTTATACTGTTAGTACGTAATAGTATATAACGTTATACGTTATAACGTAATAGTATATAACGTTACACGTTATAAGGTAATACTACATAAAGTTTTACGTTAAAACATAATAGTATATAACGTTATACGTTATAACGCAATACTATATAACGTTATACGTTATTACGTAACATGATATAACGGTATACGTTTGTACGTAGTAGTATATACCGTTATACGTCTTAACGTAATAGTATATAACGTTACACGTTATAAGGTAATACTACATAAAGTTTTACGTTATAACATAATAGTATATAACGTTATACGTTATAACGTAGTAGTATATAACGTTATACGTTATAACGTAGTAGTATATAACGTTATACGTCATCAGGTAATACTATATAACGTTACACGTTATTACGTAACAGTATATAACATTATACGTTATAACGTAATACTACATAACGTTTTACGTTATAATATAAAAGTACATAACGTTATACGTCATCAGATAATTCTATATAACGTTACACGTTATTACGTAACAGTATATAACGTTATACGTCATCAGGTAATAGATATATAACGTTACACGTTATTACGTAATAGTATATGACTTTATACGTTATAACGTAATAGTATATAACGTTACACGTTATAAGGTAATACTACATAAATTTTTACATTAAAACATAATAGTATATAACGTTATACGTTATAACGTAGTAGTATATTACGTTATACGTCATCAGATAATTCTATATAACGTTACACGTTATTACGTAGTAGTATATAACTTTATACGTTATAACGTAATAGTATATAACGTTACACGTCATTAGGTAATACTATATAACGTTATACGTTATTACGTAACATGATATAACGGTATACGTTTGTACGTAATAGTATATACCGTTATACGTCATAACGTAATAGTATATAACGTTACACGTTATAAGGTAATACTACATAAAGATTTACGTTATAACATAATAGTATATAACGTTATACGTTATAACGTAATAGTATATAACGTTATTTGTCGTAACGCAATAGTATATAACCTTATACGTCATAACGTAATAGTATATTACGTTATACGTTAGTACGTAATAGTATATAACGTTATACGTTATAACTGAGTAGTATATAACGTTAAACGTAATCGGGTAATACTATATAATGTTATACTGTTAGTACGTAATAGTATATAACGTTATACGTTATAACGTAATAGTATATAACGTTACACGTTATAAGGTAATACTACATAATGTTTTACGTTATAACGTAATAGTATATAACGTTATACGTTATAACGTAGTAGTATATAACGTTATACGTCATCAGGTAATACTATATAACGTTACACGGTATTACGTAACAGTATATAACGATTTACGTTATAACATAATAGCATATAACGTTATACGTAATTAGGTAATACTATATATCGTTACACGTTATTACGTAACAGTATATAACGTCATACGTTATAACGTAATAGTATATAACGTTATACGTCATCAGGTAATACTATATAACGTTACACGTTATAACATAATAGTATATAACGTTATACGTCATCAGGTAATACTATATAACGGTACACGTTATAAGGTAATACTACATAAAGTTTTACGTTATAACATAATAGTATATAACGTTATACGTTATAACGTAGTAGTATATAACGTTATACGTCATCAGGTAATACTATATAACGTTACACGTTATTACGTAACAGTATATAACATTATACGTTATAACGTAATGCTACATAACGTTTTACGTTATAATATAAAAGTACATAACGTTATACGTCATCAGATAATTCTATATAACGTTACACGTTATTACGTAACAGTATATAACGTTATACGTCATCAGGTAATAGATATATAACGTTACACGTTATTACGTAATAGTATATGACTTTATACGTTATAACGTAATAGTATATAACGTTACACGTTATAAGGTAATACTACATAAAGTTTTACATTAAAACATAATAGTATATAACGTTATACGTTATAACGTAGTAGTATATTACGTTATACGTCATCAGATAATTCTATATAACGTTACACGTTATTACGTAGTAGTATATAACTTTATACGTTATAACGTTATAGTATATAACGTTACACGTCATTAGGTAATACTATATAAGGTTATACGTTATTACGTAACATGATATAACGGTATACGTTTGTACGTAATAGTATATACCGTTATACGTCATAACGTAATAGTATATAACGTTACACGTTATAAGGTAATTCTACATAAAGATTTACGTTATAACATAATAGTATATAACGTTATACGTTATAACGTAGTAGTATATAACGTTATAGGTAATCATATAATACTATATAACGGTGCACGTTATTACGTAACAGTATATAACGTTATACGTTATAACGTAGTAGTATATAACGTTATAGGTAATCATATAATACTATATAACGGTGCACGTTATTACGTAACAGTATATAACGTTATACGTTATAACATAGTAGAATTTAACGTTATACGTTATAACGTAGTAGTATATAACGTTATACGTTATAACGTAGTAGTATATAACGTTATACGTCATCAGGTAATACTATATGACGTTTCACGTTATTACGTAACAGTATATAACGTTATGCGTTATAACGTAATAGTATATAACGTTCTACGTCATAACGTAATAGTATATTACGTTATACGTTAGTACGTAATAGTATATAACGTTATACGTTATAACTGAGTAGTATATAACGTTAAACGTCATCGGGTAATACTATATAATGTTATACTGTTAGTACGTAATAGTATATAACGTTATACTTCATAACGTAATAGTATATAACGTTACACGTTATAAGGTAATACTACATAACGTTTTACGTTATAACGTAATAGTATATAACGTTATACGTTATAACGTAGCAGTATATAACGTTATACGTCATCAGGTAATACTATATAACGTTACACGTTATTACGTAACAGTATATAACGTTAGAAGTTATAACGTAATACTACATAACGTTATACGTTAATACGTAATACTATATAAAGTTATACGTTAATACGTAATACTATATAAAGTTATACGTTATAACGTAATAGTATATAACGTTATACGTCATCAGATAATTATATATAACGTTACACGTTATTTTGTAACGGTATATAACGTTATACGTTATAACGTAATAGTGTATAACGTTATTTGTCGTAACGCAATAGTATATAACGTTATACGTCATAACGTAATAGTACATTACGTTATACGTTAGTACGTAATAGTATATAACGTTATACGTTATAACTCAGTAGTATATAACGTTAAACGTCATCGGGTAATACTATATAATGTTATACTGTTAGTACGTAATAGTATATAACGTTAAACTTCATAACGTAATAGTATATAACGTTGCACGTTATAAGGTAATGCTACATAACGTTTTACGTTATAACGTAATAGTATATAACGTTATACATCATAACGTAATAGTATATTACGTTATACGTTAGTACGTAATAGTATATAACGTTATACGTTATAACTGGGTAGTATATAACGTTATACGTTATAACTGGGTAGTATATAACGTTAAACGTCATCGGGTAATACTATATAATGTTATACTGTTAGTACGTAATAGTATATAACGTTATACTTCATAACGTAATAGTATATAACGTTACACGTTATAAGGTAATGCTACATAATTTTTACGTTATAACGTAATAGTATATAACGTTATACGTTATAACGTAGCAGTATATAACGTTATACGTCATCAGGTAATACTATATAACGTTACACGTTATTACGTAACAGTATATAACGTTATAAGTTATAACGTAATACTACATAACGTTTTACGTTATAAAATAAAAGTATATAACGTTATACGTTATAACTCAGTAGTATATAACATTAAACGTCATCGGGTAATACTATATAATGTTATACTGTTAGTACGTAATAGTATATAACGTTAAACTTCATAACGTAATAGTATATAACGTTGCACGTTATAAGGTAATACTACATAACGTTTTACGTTATAACGTAATAGTATATAACGTTATACATCATAACGTAATAGTATATTACGTTATACGTTAGTACGTAATAGTATATAACGTTATACGTTGTAACTGGGTAGTATAAAACGTTAAACGTCATCGGGTAATACTATATAATGTTATACTGTTAGTACGTAATAGTATATAACGTTTTACGTTATAACGTAATAGTATATAACGTTACACGTTAAAAGGTAATACTATGTTAATATTTTACGTTATAACGTAATAGTGTATAACGTTATACGTTATAACGTAGTAGTATATAACTTTATACGTTATAACGTAATACTATATAACTATATACTATATAACGTTACACGGTATTACGTAACAGTATATAACGATTTACGTTATAACATAATAGTGTATAATGTTATACGTTATAACGTAGTAGTATATTACGTTATACGTCATTAGGTAATACTATATAACGATACACGTTATTTTGTAACGGTATATAACGTTATACGTTATAACGTAATAGTATATAACGTTATACGTCATTAGGTAATACTATATACCGTTACACGTTATTACGTAATAGTATATAACTTTATACGTTATAACGTAATAGCATATAACGTTATACGTAATTAGGTAATACTATATAACGTTACACGTTATTACGTAACAGTATGTAACATTATAAGTTACTACGTAAGAGTATATAACGTTTTACGTTAATACGTAATACTATATAAAGTTATACGTTAATACGTAATACTATATAAAGTTATACGTTATAACGTAATAGTATATAACGTTATACGTCATCAGATAATTATATATAACGTTACACGTTATTACGTAATAGTATATAACTTTATACGTTACAACGTAATAGTATATAACGTTACACGTTATAAGGTAATACTACATATAGTTTTACGTTACAACATAATAGTATATAACGTTATACGTTATAACGAAATACTATATAACGTTATACGTTATTACGTAACATGATATAACGGTATACGTTTGTACGTAATAGTATATACCGTTATACGTCATAACGTAATAGTATATAACGTTATACGTCATTAGGTAATACTATATAACGTTACACGTTGTTACGTAATAGTATATAACTTTATACGTTATAACGTAATAGCATATAACGTTATACGACATTAGGTAATACTATATAACGTTATACGTTATTACGTAAATTGATATAACGGTATACGTTTGTAAGTTATAGTATATACCGTAATACGTGATAACGTAATAGTATATAACGTTGTACGTTATAAGGTAATACTACATAAAGTTTTACGATATAACATAATAGTATATAATGTTATACGTTATAACGTAGTAGTATATTACGTTATACGTCATCAGATAATTCTATATAACGTTACACGTTATTACGTAGTAGTATATAACTTTATACGTTATAACGTAATAGTATATAACGTTATACGTTATAACGTAATACTACATAACGTTTTACTTTATAACATAAAGGTATATAACGTTATACGTCATAACATAATAGTATATTACGTTATACGTTAGTACGTAATAGTATATAACGTTATACGTTATAACTGGGTAGTATAAACCGTTAAACGTCATCGGGTAATACTATATAATGTTATACTGTTAGTACGTAATAGTATATAACGTTATACGTTATAACGTAATAGTATATAACGTTACACGTTAAAAGGTAATACTATGTTAATATTTTACGTTATAACGTAATAGTGTATAACGTTATACGTTATAACGTAGTAGTATATAACTTTATACGTTATAACGTAATACTATATAACTATATACTATATAACGTTACACGGTATTACGTAACAGTATATAACGATTTACGTTATAACATAATAGTATATAATGTTATACGTTATAACGTAGTAGTATATTACGTTATACGTCATTAGGTAATACTATATAACGTTACACGTTATTTTGTAACGGTATATAACGTTATACGTTATAACGTAATAGTATATAACGTTATACGTCATTAGGTAATACTATATACCGTTACACGTTATTACGTAATAGTATATAACTTTATACGTTATAACGTAATAGCATATAACGTTATACGTAATTAGGTAATACTATATAACGTTACACGTTATTACGTAACAGTATGTAACGTTATAAGTTACTAGGTAAGAGTATATAACGTTATACGTTAATACGTAATACTATATAAAGTTATACGTTAATACGTAATACTATATAAAGTTATACGTTATAACGTAATAGTATATAACGTTATACGTCATCAGATAATTATATATAACGTTACACGTTATTACGTAATAGTATATAACTTTATACGTTACAACGTAATAGTATATAACGTTACACGTTATAAGGTAATACTACATATAGTTTTACGTTACAACATAATAGTATATAACGTTATACGTTATAACGAAATACTATATAACGTTATACGTTATTACGTAACATGATATAACGGTATACGTTTGTACGTAATAGTATATACCGTTATACGTCATAACGTAATAGTATATAACGTTACACATTATAAGGTAATACTACATAAAGTTTTACGGTATAACATAATAGTATATAACGTTATACGTTATAACGTAGTAGTATATAACGTTATACGTCATCAGGTAATACTATATAACGTTACACGTTATTACGTAATAGTATATAACGTTATACGTTATAACGTAATACTACATAACGTTTTACTTTATAACATAAAGGTATATAACGTTATACGTCATAACATAATAGTATATTACGTTATAGGTTAGTACGTAATAGTATATAACGGTATACGTTATAACTGAGTAGTATATAACGTTAAACGTCATCGGGTAATACTATATAATGTTATACTGTTAGTACGTAATAGTATATAACGTTATACTTCATAACGTAATAATATATAACGTTACACGTTATATGGTAATACTACATAACGTTTTACGTTATAACGTAATAGTATATAACGTTATACGTTATAACGTAGTAGTTTATAACGTTATACGTCATCAGGTAATACTATATAACGTTACACGGTATTACGTAACAGTATATAACGTTTTACGTTATAACAAAGTAGTATATAACATTATACGTTATAACGTAATAGTATATAACGTTATACGTCATTAGGTAATACTATATAACGTTACACGTTGTTACGTAATAGTATATAACTTTATACGTTATAACGTAATAGCATATAACGTTATACGTCATTAGGTAATACTATATAACGTTATACGTTATTACGTAAATTGATATAACGGTATACGTTTGTAAGTTATAGTATATACCGTAATACGTGATAACGTAATAGTATATAACGTTGTACGTTATAAGGTAATACTACATAAAGTTTTACGATATAACATAATAGTATATAATGTTATACGTTACAACGTAGTAGTATATTACGTTATACGTCATCAGATAATTCTATATAACGTTACACGTTATTACGTAGTAGTATATAACTTTATACGTTATAACGTAATAGTATATAACGTTACACGTCATTAGGCAATACTATATAACGTTATACGTTATTACGTAACATGATATAACGGTATACGTTTGTACGTAATAGTATATACCGTTATACGTCATAACGTAATAGTATATAACGTTACACGTTATAAGGTAATACTACATAAAGATTTACGTTATAACATAATAGTATATAACGTTATACGTTATAACGTAGTAGTATATAACGTTATAGGTCATCAGGTATTACTATATTTCGTTGCACGTTATTACGTGACAGTATATAACTTTATACGTTATAACATAATAGAATATAACGTTATACGTTATAACGTAGTAGTATATAACGTTATACGTTATAACGTAATACTATATAACGTTTTACGTTATTACGTAACATGATATAACGGTATACGTTTGTACGTAATAGTATATACCGTTATACGTCATAACGTAATAGTATATAACGTTACACATTATAAGGTAATACTACATAAAGTTTTACGGTATAACATAATAGTATATAACGTTATACGTCATAACGTAATAGTATATTACGTTATACGTAAGTACGTAATAGTATATAACGTTATACGTTATAACTGAGTAGTATATAACGTTAAACGTCATCGGGTAATACTATATAATGTTATACTGTTAGTACGTAATAGTATATAACGTTATACTTCATAACGTAATAGTATATAACGTTACACGTTATAAGGTAATACTACATAATTTTTACGTTATAACGTAATAGTATATAACGTTATACGTTATAACGTAGCAGTATATAACGTTATACGTCATCAGGTAATACTATATAACGTTACACGTTATTACGTAATAGTATATTACGTTATAGGTTAGTACGTAATAGTATATAACGGTATACGTTATAACTGAGTAGTATATAACGTTAAACGTCATCGGGTAATACTATATAATGTTATACTGTTAGTACGTAATAGTATATAACGTTATACTTCATAACGTAATAGTATATAACGTTATACGTTATAAGGTAATACTACATAAAGTTTTACGATATAACATAATAGTATGTAATGTTATACGTTATAACGTAGTAGTATATTACGTTATACATCATCAGATAATTCTATATAACGTTACACGTTATTACGTAGTAGTATATAACTTTATACGTTATAACGTAATAGTATATAACGTTACACGTCATTAGGTAATACTATATAACGTTATACGTTATTACGTAACATGATATAACGGTATACGTTTGTACGTAATAGTATATACCGTTATACGTCATAACGTAATAGTATATAACGTTACACGTTATAAGGTAATACTACATAAAGATTTACGTTATAACATAATAGTATATAACGTTATACGTTATAACGTAGTAGTATATAACGTTATACGTTATAACGTAATACTATATAACGTTATACGTCATCAGGTAATACTATATAACGTTACACGGTATTACATAACAGTATATAACGTTTTACGTTATAACATAATAGTATATAACTTTATACGTTATAACGTAATAGTATATAACGTTATACGTCATTACGTAATACTATATAACGTTACACGTTATTACGTAACAGTATATAACGTTATGCGTTATAACGTAATAGTATATAACGTTCTACGTCATAACGTAATAGTATATTACGTTATACGTTAGTACGTAATAGTATATAACGTTATACGTTATAACTGAGTAGTATATAACGTTAAACGTCATCGGGTAATACTATATAATGTTATACAGTTAGTACGTAATAGTATATAACGTTATACGTCATAACGTAATAGTATATAACGTTACACATTATAAGGTAATACTACATAAAGTTTTACGGTATAACATAATAGTATATAACGTTATACGTTATAACGTAGTAGTATATAACGTTATACGTCATCAGGTAATACTATATAACGTTACACGTTATTACGTAATAGTATATAACGTTATACGTTATAACGTAATACTACATAACGTTTTACTTTATAACATAAAGGTATATAACATTATACGTCATAACATAATAGTATATTACGTTATAGGTTAGTACGTAATAGTATATAACGGTATACGTTATAACTGAGTAGTATATAACGTTAAACGTCATCGGGTAATACTATATAATGTTATACTGTTAGTACGTAATAGTATATAACGTTATACTTCATAACGAAATAGTATATAACGTTACACGTTATATGGTAATACTACATAACGTTTTACGTTATAACGTAATAGTATATAACTTTATACGTTATAACGTAATAGTATATAACGTTATACGTCATTAGGTAATACTATATAACGTTACACGTTATTACGTAATAGTATATAACTTTATACGTTATAACGTAATAGCATATAACGTTATACGTTATAACGTAGTACTATATAACGTTATACGTCATCAGGTAATACTATATAACGTTACACGGTATTACGTAACAGTATATAACGTTTTACGTTATAACATAATAGTATATAACTTTATACGTTATAACGTAATAGTATATAACTTTATACGTTATAACGTAATAGTATATAATGTTATACGTCATCAGATAATTCTATATAACGTTACACGTAATTATGTAACAGTATTTAACGTTATACGGCATAACGTAATAGTATATAACGTTATACTTCATAACGTAATAGTATATTACGTTATACGTTAGTACGTAATAGTATATAACGTTATACGTTATAACTGAGTAGTATATAACGTTAAACGTCATCGGGTAATACTATATAATGTTATACTGTTAGTACGGAATAGTATATAACGTTATACTACATAACGTAATAGTATATAACGTTATACGGCATAACGTAATAGTATATAACGTTATACGTCATAACGTAATAGTATATTACGTTTTACGTTAGTACGTAATAGTATATAACGTTACGCGTTATAGCGTAGTAGTATATAACGTTATACGTCATCAGGTAATACTATATAACGTTACACGTTATTACGTAACAGTATATAACGTTATACGTTATAACGTAATAGTATATAACGTTATACGGCATAACGTAATAGTATATAACGTTATACGTCATAACGTAATAGTATATTACGTTTTACGTTAGTACGTAATAGTATATAAGGTTATACGTTATAACAGAGTAGTATATAACGTTATACTACATAACGTAATAGTATATAACGTTACGCGTTATAAGGTAATACTACATAATGTTTTACGTTATAACGTAATAGTATATAACGTTATACGTTATAACGTAGTATTATATAACGTTATACGTCATCAGGTAATACTATATAACGTTACACGGTATTACGTAACAGTATATAACGTTTTACGTTATAACATAATAGTATATAACTTTATACGTTATAACGTAATAGTATATAACGTTATACGTCATTACGTAATACTATATAACGTTACACGTTATTACGTAATAGTATATATCTTTATACGTTATAACGTAATAGCATATAACGTTATACGTCATTAGATAATACTATATAACGTTATACGTTATTACGTAAAATGATATAACGGTATACGTTTGTAAGATATAGTATATACCGTTATACGTGATAACGTAATAGTATATAACGTTATACGTTATAAGGTAATACTACATAAAGTTTTACGATATAAAATAATAGTATATAACGTTATACGCTATAACGTAGTAGTATATAACGTTATACGTCATGAGGTAATACTATATAACGTTACAAGTTATTACGTAACAGCATATAACGTTATACGTTAATACGTAATAGTATATAACCTTATACGTTAGTATGTTGTAGTATATAACGTTATACGTGAGTACGTAATATTACATAACATTATACGTTATAACGTAGTAGTATATAACGTTATACGTTATAACGTAGTAGTATATAACGTTATGCGTCATCAGGTAATACTATATAATGTTACACGTTATTACGTAACAGTATATAACGTTATACGTTATAACGTAATAGTACATAACGTTTTACGTTAAAACATAAAAGTATATAACGTTACACGTTATAACATAGTAGTATATAACGTTATACGACATCAGGTAATACTGTATAACGTTATACGTTATTACGTAACAGTATTTAAGGTTATACGTCATAACGTAATAGTATATAACGTTACACGTTATAAGGTAATACTACATAACGTTTTACGTTATAACATAATACTATATAACGTTACACGTTATAACATAGTAGTATATAACGTTATACGACATCAGGTAATACTATATAACGGTACACGTTATTACGTAACAGTATTTAACGTTATACGTCATAACGTAATAGTATATAACGTTACACGTTATAAGGTAATACTACATAACGTTTTACGTTATAACATAATACTATATAACGTTATACGTTATAACGTAGTAGTATATAACGTTATACGTCATCAGGTAATACTATATAACGTTACACGGTATTACGTAACAGTATATAATGTTTTACGTTATAACATAGTAGTATATAACGTTATACGCTATAACGTAGTAGTATATAACGTTATACATCATCAGGAAATACTATATAACGTTACACGTTATTACGTAACAGCATATAACGTTATACGTTATAACATAATAGTATATAACGTTATACGTTATAACGTAGTAGTATATAACGTTATACGTCATCAGGTAATACTATATAACGTTACACGTTATTACGTAACAGTATATAACGTTATACGTTATAACGTAATAGTACATAACGTTATACGTCATAACGTAATAGTATATAACGTTATACGTCATAACGTAATAGTATATTACGTTATACGTTAGTACGTAATAGTATATAACGGTATACGTTATAACTGAGTAGTATATAACGTTAAACGTCATCGGGTAATACTATATAATGTTATACTGTTAGTACGTAATAGTATATAACGTTATACTTCATAACGTAATAATATATAACGTTACACGTTATATGGTAATACTACATAACGTTTTACGTTATAACGTAATAGTATATAACGTTATACGTTATAACGTAGTAGTTTATAACGTTATACGTCATCAGGTAATACTATATAACGTTACACGGTATTACGTAACAGTATATAACGTTTTACGTTATAACAAAGTAGTATATAACATTATACGTTATAACGTAATAGTATATAACGTTATACGTCATTAGGTAATACTATATAACGTTACACGTTGTTACGTAATAGTATATAACTTTATACGTTATAACGTAATAGCATATAACGTTATACGTCATTAGGTAATACTATATAACGTTATACGTTATTACGTAAATTGATATAACGGTATACGTTTGTAAGTTATAGTATATACCGTAATACGTGATAACGTAATAGTATATAACGTTGTACGTTATAAGGTAATACTACATAAAGTTTTACGATATAACATAATAGTATATAATGTTATACGTTACAACGTAGTAGTATATTACGTTATACGTCATCAGATAATTCTATATAACGTTACACGTTATTACGTAGTAGTATATAACTTTATACGTTATAACGTAATAGTATATAACGTTACACGTCATTAGGCAATACTATATAACGTTATACGTTATTACGTAACATGATATAACGGTATACGTTTGTACGTAATAGTATATACCGTTATACGTCATAACGTAATAGTATATAACGTTACACGTTATAAGGTAATACTACATAAAGATTTACGTTATAACATAATAGTATATAACGTTATACGTTATAACGTAGTAGTATATAACGTTATAGGTCATCAGGTATTACTATATTTCGTTGCACGTTATTACGTGACAGTATATAACTTTATACGTTATAACATAATAGAATATAACGTTATACGTTATAACGTAGTAGTATATAACGTTATACGTTATAACGTAATACTATATAACGTTTTACGTTATTACGTAACATGATATAACGGTATACGTTTGTACGTAATAGTATATACCGTTATACGTCATAACGTAATAGTATATAACGTTACACATTATAAGGTAATACTACATAAAGTTTTACGGTATAACATAATAGTATATAACGTTATACGTCATAACGTAATAGTATATTACGTTATACGTAAGTACGTAATAGTATATAACGTTATACGTTATAACTGAGTAGTATATAACGTTAAACGTCATCGGGTAATACTATATAATGTTATACTGTTAGTACGTAATAGTATATAACGTTATACTTCATAACGTAATAGTATATAACGTTACACGTTATAAGGTAATACTACATAATTTTTACGTTATAACGTAATAGTATATAACGTTATACGTTATAACGTAGCAGTATATAACGTTATACGTCATCAGGTAATACTATATAACGTTACACGTTATTACGTAATAGTATATTACGTTATAGGTTAGTACGTAATAGTATATAACGGTATACGTTATAACTGAGTAGTATATAACGTTAAACGTCATCGGGTAATACTATATAATGTTATACTGTTAGTACGTAATAGTATATAACGTTATACTTCATAACGTAATAGTATATAACGTTATACGTTATAAGGTAATACTACATAAAGTTTTACGATATAACATAATAGTATGTAATGTTATACGTTATAACGTAGTAGTATATTACGTTATACATCATCAGATAATTCTATATAACGTTACACGTTATTACGTAGTAGTATATAACTTTATACGTTATAACGTAATAGTATATAACGTTACACGTCATTAGGTAATACTATATAACGTTATACGTTATTACGTAACATGATATAACGGTATACGTTTGTACGTAATAGTATATACCGTTATACGTCATAACGTAATAGTATATAACGTTACACGTTATAAGGTAATACTACATAAAGATTTACGTTATAACATAATAGTATATAACGTTATACGTTATAACGTAGTAGTATATAACGTTATACGTTATAACGTAATACTATATAACGTTATACGTCATCAGGTAATACTATATAACGTTACACGGTATTACATAACAGTATATAACGTTTTACGTTATAACATAATAGTATATAACTTTATACGTTATAACGTAATAGTATATAACGTTATACGTCATTACGTAATACTATATAACGTTACACGTTATTACGTAACAGTATATAACGTTATGCGTTATAACGTAATAGTATATAACGTTCTACGTCATAACGTAATAGTATATTACGTTATACGTTAGTACGTAATAGTATATAACGTTATACGTTATAACTGAGTAGTATATAACGTTAAACGTCATCGGGTAATACTATATAATGTTATACAGTTAGTACGTAATAGTATATAACGTTATACGTCATAACGTAATAGTATATAACGTTACACATTATAAGGTAATACTACATAAAGTTTTACGGTATAACATAATAGTATATAACGTTATACGTTATAACGTAGTAGTATATAACGTTATACGTCATCAGGTAATACTATATAACGTTACACGTTATTACGTAATAGTATATAACGTTATACGTTATAACGTAATACTACATAACGTTTTACTTTATAACATAAAGGTATATAACATTATACGTCATAACATAATAGTATATTACGTTATAGGTTAGTACGTAATAGTATATAACGGTATACGTTATAACTGAGTAGTATATAACGTTAAACGTCATCGGGTAATACTATATAATGTTATACTGTTAGTACGTAATAGTATATAACGTTATACTTCATAACGAAATATTATATAACGTTACACGTTATATGGTAATACTACATAACGTTTTACGTTATAACGTAATAGTATATAACTTTATACGTTATAACGTAATAGTATATAACGTTATACGTCATTAGGTAATACTATATAACGTTACACGTTATTACGTAATAGTATATAACTTTATACGTTATAACGTAATAGCATATAACGTTATACGTTATAACGTAGTACTATATAACGTTATACGTCATCAGGTAATACTATATAACGTTACACGGTATTACGTAACAGTATATAACGTTTTACGTTATAACATAATAGTATATAACTTTATACGTTATAACGTAATAGTATATAACTTTATACGTTATAACGTAATAGTATATAATGTTATACGTCATCAGATAATTCTATATAACGTTACACGTAATTATGTAACAGTATTTAACGTTATACGGCATAACGTAATAGTATATAACGTTATACTTCATAACGTAATAGTATATTACGTTATACGTTAGTACGTAATAGTATATAACGTTATACGTTATAACTGAGTAGTATATAACGTTAAACGTCATCGGGTAATACTATATAATGTTATACTGTTAGTACGGAATAGTATATAACGTTATACTACATAACGTAATAGTATATAACGTTATACGGCATAACGTAATAGTATATAACGTTATACGTCATAACGTAATAGTATATTACGTTTTACGTTAGTACGTAATAGTATATAACGTTACGCGTTATAGCGTAGTAGTATATAACGTTATACGTCATCAGGTAATACTATATAACGTTACACGTTATTACGTAACAGTATATAACGTTATACGTTATAACGTAATAGTATATAACGTTATACGGCATAACGTAATAGTATATAACGTTATACGTCATAACGTAATAGTATATTACGTTTTACGTTAGTACGTAATAGTATATAAGGTTATACGTTATAACAGAGTAGTATATAACGTTATACTACATAACGTAATAGTATATAACGTTACGCGTTATAAGGTAATACTACATAATGTTTTACGTTATAACGTAATAGTATATAACGTTATACGTTATAACGTAGTATTATATAACGTTATACGTCATCAGGTAATACTATATAACGTTACACGGTATTACGTAACAGTATATAACGTTTTACGTTATAACATAATAGTATATAACTTTATACGTTATAACGTAATAGTATATAACGTTATACGTCATTACGTAATACTATATAACGTTACACGTTATTACGTAATAGTATATATCTTTATACGTTATAACGTAATAGCATATAACGTTATACGTCATTAGATAATACTATATAACGTTATACGTTATTACGTAAAATGATATAACGGTATACGTTTGTAAGATATAGTATATACCGTTATACGTGATAACGTAATAGTATATAACGTTATACGTTATAAGGTAATACTACATAAAGTTTTACGATATAAAATAATAGTATATAACGTTATACGCTATAACGTAGTAGTATATAACGTTATACGTCATGAGGTAATACTATATAACGTTACAAGTTATTACGTAACAGCATATAACGTTATACGTTAATACGTAATAGTATATAACCTTATACGTTAGTATGTTGTAGTATATAACGTTATACGTGAGTACGTAATATTACATAACATTATACGTTATAACGTAGTAGTATATAACGTTATACGTTATAACGTAGTAGTATATAACGTTATGCGTCATCAGGTAATACTATATAATGTTACACGTTATTACGTAACAGTATATAACGTTATACGTTATAACGTAATAGTACATAACGTTTTACGTTAAAACATAAAAGTATATAACGTTACACGTTATAACATAGTAGTATATAACGTTATACGACATCAGGTAATACTGTATAACGTTATACGTTATTACGTAACAGTATTTAAGGTTATACGTCATAACGTAATAGTATATAACGTTACACGTTATAAGGTAATACTACATAACGTTTTACGTTATAACATAATACTATATAACGTTACACGTTATAACATAGTAGTATATAACGTTATACGACATCAGGTAATACTATATAACGGTACACGTTATTACGTAACAGTATTTAACGTTATACGTCATAACGTAATAGTATATAACGTTACACGTTATAAGGTAATACTACATAACGTTTTACGTTATAACATAATACTATATAACGTTATACGTTATAACGTAGTAGTATATAACGTTATACGTCATCAGGTAATACTATATAACGTTACACGGTATTACGTAACAGTATATAATGTTTTACGTTATAACATAGTAGTATATAACGTTATACGCTATAACGTAGTAGTATATAACGTTATACATCATCAGGAAATACTATATAACGTTACACGTTATTACGTAACAGCATATAACGTTATACGTTATAACATAATAGTATATAACGTTATACGTTATAACGTAGTAGTATATAACGTTATACGTCATCAGGTAATACTATATAACGTTACACGTTATTACGTAACAGTATATAACGTTATACGTTATAACGTAATAGTACATAACGTTATACGTCATAACGTAATAGTATATAACGTTATACGTCATAACGTAATAGTATATTACGTTATACGTTAGTACGTAATAGTATATAACTTTATATGTTATAACGTAATAGTATATAGCGTTATACGTCATCAGGTAATACTATACAACGTTACACGTCATTATGTAACAGTATTTAACGTTATACGTTATAACATAATAGTATATAACGTTATATCTCATCAGGTAATACTATCTAGCGTTACACGGTATTACGTAACAGTATATAACGTTTTACGTTATAACATAATAGTATATAAGGTTACACGCTATAACGTAGTAGTATATAACGTTATACGTCATCAGGTAATACTATATAACATTATACTTTATTACGTAGTAGAATATAACGTTATACGCTATAAAGTAATACTATATAACGTTATACTGTTGTTACGTTATAGTATATAACGTTATACGTTATATCTGAGTAGTATATAACGTTCTACGTCATCAGGTAATACTATATAACATTATACGTTATTACGTAATAGAATATAACGTTATACGTTATAAAGTATTACTATATGACGTTATACTGTTAGTACGTAATAGTATATAACGTTACACGTTATAAGGTAATACTACATAACGTTTTACGTTATAACATAATAGTATATAACGTTATACGTTATAAAGTAATACTATATAACGTTATACTGTTGTTACGTTATAGTATATAACGTTATACGTTATATCTGAGTAGTATATAACGTTCTACGTCATCAGGTAATACTATATAATGTTACACTGTTAGTACGTAATAGTATATAACGTTATACATCATAACGTGATAGTATATAACGTTATACGTTATAACGTAATACTACATAATGTTTTACGTTATAACGTAATAGTATATAACGTTATACGTTATAACGTAGTATTATATAACGTTATACGTCATCAGGTAATACTATATAACATTATACGTTACTACGTAGTAGAATATAACGTTATACGCTATAAAGTAATACTATATAACGTTATACTGTTAGTACGTAGTAGTATATAACGTTACACGTTATAAGGTAATACTACATAACGTTTTACGTTATAACATAATAGTATATAACGTTATACGTTATAAAGTAATACTATATAACGTTGTACTGTTGTTACGTAATAGTAAATAACGTTATACGTCATAACGTAATAGTATATAACGTTACACTTAATAAGGTAATACTACATAACGTTTTACGTTATAACATAATACTATATAACGTTATACGTTATAACGTAGTAGTATATAACGTTATACGTCATCAGGTAATACTATATAACGTTACACGTTATTACGTAACAGCATATAACGTTATACGTTATAGCATAATAGTATATAACGTTATACGTTATAACGTAGTAGTATATAACGTTATACGTCATCAGGAAATACTATATAACGTTACACGTTATTACGTAACAGCATATAACGTTATACGTTATAACATAATAGTATATAACGTTATACGTTATAACGTAGTAGTATATAACGTTATACGTCATCAGGTAATACTATATAACGTTACACGTTATTACGTAACAGTATATAACGTTATACGTTATAACGTAATACTACATAACGTTTTACGTTATAACATAAAAGTATATAACGTTATACCTTATAACTGACTAGTATATAACGTTATAAGTCATCAGGTAATACTATATAACGTTATACGTTAATACGTATTAGTATATAACGTTATACGTTAGTATGTTATAGTATATAACGTTATACGTCATCAGGTAATACTAAATAACGTTACACGTTATTACGTAACAGTATATAACGTTATACGTTATAACGTAATAGTACATAACGTTATACGTCATAACGTAATAGTATATAACGTTATACGTCATAACGTAATAGTATATTACGTTATACGTTAGTACGTAATAGTATATAACTTTATATGTTATAACGTAATAGTATATAGCGTTATACGTCATCAGGTAATACTATACAACGTTACACGTTATTATGTAACAGTATTTAACGTTATACGTTATAACGTAATAGTATATAACGTTATATCTCATCAGGTAATACTATCTAGCGTTACACGGTATTACGTAACAGTATATAACGTTTTACGTTATAACATAATAGTATATAAGGTTACACGCTATAACGTAGTAGTATATAACGTTATACGTCATCAGGTAATACTATATAACATTATACTTTATTACGTAGTAGAATATAACGTTATACGCTATAAAGTAATACTATATAACGTTATACTGTTGTTACGTTATAGTATATAACGTTATACGTTATATCTGAGTAGTATATAACGTTCTACGTCATCAGGTAATACTATATAACATTATACGTTATTACGTAATAGAATATAACGTTATACGTTATAAAGTATTACTATATGACGTTATACTGTTAGTACGTAATAGTATATAACGTTACACGTTATAAGGTAATACTATATAACGTTTTACGTTATAACATAATAGTATATAACGTTATACGTTATAAAGTAATACTATATAACGTTATACTGTTGTTACGTTATAGTATATAACGTTATACGTTATATCTGAGTAGTATATAACGTTCTACGTCATCAGGTAATACTATATAATGTTACACTGTTAGTACGTAATAGTATATAACGTTATACATCATAACGTAATAGTATATAACGTTACACGTAATAAGGTAATACTACATAACGTTTTACGTTATAACATAATAGTATATAATGTTATACGTATGACGTAATAGTATATAATGTTATACGTTAGTACGTAATTGTATATAACGTTATACGTTATAACTGACTAGTATATAACGTTATAACTCATCAGGTAATACTATACAACATTATACGGTAATACGTAATAGTGGAGTTCCCTTTCGACTGCCGAAGAGTGCAGACGTGCCTGGTGCCCGGAGAGGTCTCTCAGTCGAAATCGGACGTGGAAAAAAGTGCCCCCGAAAGTGCGAAAAGCGGGGAAAACAAAGCAATGCAACGAGTGCCACCGCTCAGGATATCAAACAACGGTGAAACATACGCCATATACAAAACCATGGAAATCCATGAATGCACAGAAACCGAAATGGATACGACTCAGATGAGTGACGAGAGAAACACCACCAACAACAATCTAACACAACAAGACGAAAGCTGGAAGCTCGTAACTCCCAGCAAAAGAAGAAAAATTACAACAAACGCAAATACTAGGAGGGCTGCAGAAACACTAAGTAAGCAGTGGCTCCAAGAAATCCCACTACAAAACCCCTTCAGCATACTACCACAAGAGAAGGAACCAGAAACATCTGAAACAACTGAAAAACCAATAACACACAACCCCAAACCACCGCCAATATACATCGATGCGCAAATAATAGACCCCCTCCTCGAACTGCTAAACAATACGGCAGGCAAAGAAAACTACTCAATAAAACAATTAAAACTGGACCAGGTAAAAGTGCAAACCAACGCCCCAGAAACCTACAGAAAAGTGGTAAAAGTGCTAAAAGAAAAAAACGCCGGGTACCACACCTACCAGCTCAAAACTGACAAAAGCTATAAAGCAGTTATCAGAGGGCTACACCCAAGAACAAACACAAGCAACATATGCGACGAACTAGCCAAAATCGGACACCAGGTAAGAGCAATAAACAACATAACGAGATTTGACACCAAACAACCACTACCGCTGTTCCTAATAGAACTAGAACCGAACAAAAACAACAAGGAAATCTATGACATTAAACAAATCTTAAACACAATAATCACAGTCGAACCACCCAGACAAAAAAAAGACATACCTCAGTGCATGCGGTGCCAACAATATGGGCACACAAAAAATTACTGCAACAGAAACCCGGTGTGCGTCAAATGCGCAGGAAAGCACCTGACAACTTACTGCCCATATACGGGAAAAATAAAAGAGGTAAAGTGCTACAACTGCAACGGAAACCACCCAGCCAGCTACAAAGGCTGCCCAGCCAGAAAAATACTCCAACGTAAATTGTTTCCGCCGCTTAGAAGCAGGACATATAACTACCACCACACACAACAAGACAGGGCAGAAGCTGAGACACCAATTAAAGTACAGTACGTAATGAACAACAACCACAACAATATCAACACCACTGGCAGCCGAAGCTACGCGCAAGCAACCAAGGAAGTAACACCCGTAGCCAATCAAAACCACAACAACAACACCAACGACGCTACAGAAATAAAAGAACTATTAAAACAATCCATCAAAAGCACCGACATGTTAACAAGAACGATAAGCGAACTAAACGAAGCATTCAAGCAGCAATCATTACAAATCACAGCTATGATACAACTGATAACAACCATGCTAAGCAAAAAGTAAAAACGGACATACTAAAAATAGCTGCCTGGAACTCTAACGGTCTACAACAAAGGGCCATTGAAACCAAAGCATTCCTATACCACAACAACATAGACATACTACTTGTATCGGAGACGCATTTCACAACAAAAAGCTACACAAAAATACCGCACTATACCATATACGATACCAAGCACCCCTCAGGAAAAGCACACGGAGGAACCGCAGTGATAATAAGAAACGACATTAAACACCACCTACACAGCCAAGTTAGTAAAGAACACATACAAGCAACTACTGTTACCGTACAAACTAGCAGCAACCGTCTACAGCTGTCAGCAGTATATGCACCACCGCGACACAAAATTACAGCACAAATGTGGGAAGAATACTTCCAACAACTAGGCGACAAGTTTATCGCAGCAGGAGACTACAACTCAAAGCACACAACATGGGGATCAAGAATCACTACACCTCGAGGCAGAACCCTGGAAAAACACATCAGGAAAAACAATCTCAATATATTATCCACAGGAAGACCGACATACTGGCCGACAGACCTGAGCAAAATCCCTGACCTACTCGACTTTGCAGTCACAAAGGGATTAAACGGAAATAAAATAAATATAGCATCCAGCCTCGAGCTTAGCTCCGACCATACACCCATAATAATAACATACAGAAACAAGCCAATACTCTACAACAACTCAGAGACGCTATGCAACAAATCCACTAATTGGCAAACCTTCAAAGAAATAATTGAAAGCAAAATCAACTGCAACATCCCACTGAAAACGCCCCAACACATCGAACAAGCTGTAACAACACTTACAAAAACTATACAAGAGGCAGCACGGGCAACCACAAAACCAGCAACTACCACTAGACCAACAAAACAAATCCCATCAGACATCCTCGAAAAAATTAGAGATAAAAGAAAAGCGAAAGCAAAATGGCAAAAACATAGAACAAAAGAAAACAAAAAACACCTAAACAAACTTGCAAAGGAAATAAAAAACAAAATAAAAGAGCACAACAACAACGAATTCACAAAGTTCATAGAGTCACTATCTGCACACGAGAACTACAACTACTCACTATGGAAAGCCACAAAAAAAATAAAGAAGGCGATAAAACCAGCCCCAGCAATCAGAAAAGCAGACAACACATGGGCAAGAAGCAACGAAGAGCAAGCCGAAGAATTTTCCATCCACCTATGCAACACATTTACACCACACAACATCAATAACAGCAACCACAATAGCCATACGGACGACGACGCGATAGCCACTAGCACTGCAATCGACAAGCAATACACCATACCCAAAACAACAGCACAAGAAATAAGAAACATAATAGAAAAAACAAAAAACAACAAAGCACCAGGAATCGATCTAATCAATGGCAAAATATTGAAAAACCTCCCTCCAAAAGCGATACGGTTAATTACAATAATATTCAATGCAATACTAAGAATACAATATTATCCTGCATTATGGAAACAGGCACAAATCATAATGTTACCCAAACCAGGCAAAGACCCACATGAAGCAACATCCTACAGACCAATATCACTACTCCCCGTGCTCTCCAAAATACTAGAAAAAGTAATATACGCCCGACTAAAACCAATAATAGAGAAGGAAAAACTAATACCAGACCATCAATTTGGATTCAGAAATAAACACTCCACCATAGAACAAATGCACAGGCTTGTCAACGAAATAATACACACAATAGAAAACAAACAATATTGTACAGCCCTATTCATGGACATAGAGAAAGCTTTCGACAAAATAAACCACGAAAGCCTAATACAAACAATCAAGAAACAATTCCCGGAAAAAATATACCAAATAATAAAATCATACATAAGCAACAGAACCTTCACAGTAAAAATCAAGGACGCACACTCCGAAGCAAAAGACATCAAAGCAGGTGTTCCACAAGGAAGCGTCCTAGGACCCATACTATACACATTATACACGGCCAACATTCCAACAACTACCAATAGCAAAATACTGACATTCGCGGACGACACAGCCGTGCTAGTCAGGCACACTAACCCTGTAACAGCAGCCACAATACTACAAGAGCACATCACAAAAATAGAAAAGTGGCTACAGGACAAACAAATCAAAGCTAACCCTGACAAATGCAACCACATTACATTCACATTGAGAAAACAGATAACACCAAACATCTTCCTGAACGGCACGCAAATAACACAAACAAGGCAAGTCAAATACCTTGGACTTCACATAGATACACACTTCACATGGAAAGAGCACATCAAATCAATAATAGACAAGATACAGATAGCAAGGAGACAAATGTACTGGCTAACAAGCCGAAAATCCAAACTAAGCACAGAAAACAAACTGAAAATATATAAAATAATCATAAAGCCAATCTGGACATACGGAATTCCACTATGGGGAACAGCAGCAATGAGCCATATAAACAAAATAGAAACAATCCAAGCCAAAATCCTTAGAACAATGGTAAACGCCCCGTGGTACGTTAGAAACGAGGACATAAGGAAAGACCTCGGAATATCAACGGTCAAGGAGGAGATTACCAGATTCGCAACAAGATACAGAACAAGAATAGAAACACACCCGAACCAGCTGGCAGTTGAAACGTGCAACACAACAAACATCGCAAGAAGACTAAAAAGGAAACACCCAATAGACCTCATAAAAGATATAACTTAGAAAAAAAATAGTATATAACTTTATACGTTATAACGTAATATTATATGACGTTATACGTCATTAGGTAATACTATATAACGTTATACGTTATTACGTAACATTATATAACGTTATAGGTTATAACGTAATAGTATATAACGTTATACGTATGACGTAATAGTATATAACTTTATACGTTATAACGTAATAGTATATAACGTTATACGTCATTAGGTAATACTATATAACGTTATACGTTATTACGTAACATGATATAACGTTATACGTCAGTACGTAATAGTATATACCGTTATACGTCATAACGTAATAGTATATAACGTTACACGTTATAAGGTAATACTACATAAAGTTTTACGTTTTAACATAATAGTTTATAACGTTATACGTTATAATGTAGTAGTATATAACGTTATACGTCATAACGTAATAGTATATAACGTTAAACGTTATAACGTAATAGTATATAACGTTATACGTTAATAGGTAATACTATATAACGTTACACGTTATTACGTAACAGTATATAACGTTATACGTTATAACATAATATTATATAACGTTATACGTTATAACGTAGTAGTATATGTATATAACGTTATTCGTTATAACGTGATAGTATATAACGTTATACGTCATAACGTAATAGTATATAACGTTATACAGTAGCGGACAAAAGTTTAAGACGATGATTTGTAAACCGGATTACAAACATCTTATACGCATATTGTTCTTCTATTCGGTTTGTCTCTTTGGAATAACGTAGCTGTATGTTTGACCTTCGTAACCTCAGACAGTCAGTTGTTAAATACAAACAATGTAGGAGTTACAACAGTTAGTTACCGCCTAGCACTTGGAAACAGTGGACATTAGTTTAAGACGATCTGTGTAAAACGTGAGTACGAGTACAGTTTTTGAACATTTTGATTCTGGAATGTCAAAATCATTGTTTAGTGTACCTTTTATTGCTTAAAATTCATTTAGGTAGGAACAGACTATGGGTAAATCAAAGAATTTACTTGAAAACGAAAGGGAACAAATCGTAAGGCTGCGAAAGCAAAGTAAAACCTTCACCGAAATAGCAAATATAGTGAACAGGTCAGAAACAGCTTGTAAACAAGCTTGGTATAAATTTTTAAAGACAGGCATGTATTGCGATCAACCGAAAAACGGAAGACCACGGAAAACAACACCGAAAATGGATCGCCGGATTCATCGATTGAGCGAAAAGGATCGTTTTCGTAGTGCAAATAATATTGCTGCGGAGATAAACTATGAAAACGATACACAAATTAGTGCTAGAACTGTTAGGAGAAGATTAGAAGACTTTAACTTAAGAGGACGAAAACCCCAAAAGAAACCACTGCTGAGTTCTAGGAATCGAAAAAGACGACTTGCATTTGCTAAAGCTCATAAGCATTGGACAAGTGAAGATTGGCAAAAGGTATTGTTTTCTGACGAATCGAAATTCAATCGCGTCTGTTCTGACGGGATACGGTACGTTAGACGTCGAATTGGCGAAAGTTTGAAAACACAGTGCGTTTTAAAAACTCTTAAACATGGTGGTGGCAACGTTATGGTGTGGGCGTGTTTTTCTCGAAGCGGCCCTGGTCCGATATGTCGTATCAATGGAATTATGGACCGTTTTCAATACAAGGACATACTCAAGAACACAATGTTACCTTTTGCACGCAACAATATGAGTGATGATTTTATTTTTCAAAATGATAATGATCCGAAGCACACGGCTCGGGTTGTGAAACAGTTTTTTCAAGAAGAAAATATCACCGTGCTGCCGTGGCCGTCGCAATCACCAGACATTAACCCAATCGAGAATTTGTGAAGCATCATAAAAAAGACAGTACAAGGTTATAAACCGAAAAATTTAAATGAACTTTACTCTACAATTGAAACAGCTTGGAATAATATTACGGTAGATCAATATAAAAAATTAATAGATTCAATGCCAAGAAGATGTACCGAAGGGATAAGAAATAACGGATATTGGACAAAATATTGAATTTAAACAAAAATTGTGCATATTTTTTTACCAAAACTTAATATTTTTTGTATAGTCTTAAACTTTTGACCGACAAAATATTATACAGATTTCGTTCCTTTTTTTGTAACTTCGCTACTGAGCAAAATATCAAAATGAAATTTTTTTTCTAAGTGTACAAACAAATGTACAATTAGTTAATACCAAAAGTAGAACACCGTATTTATATTTTTTATGGAAAGTAAATCAATTATTTATTTCTTCCATTTCGTCTTAAACTTTTGTCCGCTACTGTACGTCATATCGTAATAGTGTATAACGTTAGACGTCATAACGTAAAAGTATATAACGTTATACGTTAGTACGTAATAGTATATAACGTTATACGTCATTAGGTAATACTATATAACGTTATACGTTGTAACTGACTAGTATATAACGTTATAACTCATCAGGTAATACTATATAGCGTTATACGTTAATACGTAATAGTGTATAAAGTTATACGTTAGTACGTAATAGTATATATCGTTATACGTTAGTACGTAATAGTACATAACGTTTTACGTTATAACATAAAAGTATATAACGTTATGCGTTATAACTGACTAGTATATAACGTTATAAGTCATCAGGTAATACTATATAACGTTATACGTTAATACGTATTAGTATATAGCGTTATACGCTAGTATGTTATAGTATATAACGTTATAGGTTAGTACGTAATATTATATAACATTATACGTTATAACGTAGTAGTATAGAGCGTTATACGTTATAACATAATAGTATATAAAATTATACGTTATAACGTAGTAGTATATAACGTTATACGTCATCAGGTAACACTATATAACGTTACACGTTATTACGTAACAGTATATAACGTTATACTTTATAACGTAATAGTATATAACGTTATACGTCATAACGTAATAGTATATAACGTTATACGTCATAACGTAATAGTATATAACGTTATACGTCATAACGTAATAGCATATTACGTTATACGTTAATACGTAATAGTATATAACGTTATACTTCATAACGTAATAGTATATAACGTTACACGTTATATGGTAATACTACATAACGTTTTACGTTATAATGTAATAGTATATAACGTTATACGTTATAACGTAGTAGTATATAACGTTATACGTCATCAGGTAATACTATATAACGTTACACGTTATTACGTAACAGCATATAACGTTATACGTTATAACATAATAGTTTATAACGTTTTACGTTATAACATAATAGTATATAACTTTATACGTTATAACGTAATAGTATATAACGTTATACGTCATTACGTAATACTATATAACGTTACACGTTATTACGTAATAGTATATAACTTTATACGTTATAACGTAATAGCATATAACGTTATACGTCATTAGATAATACTATATAACGTTATACGTTATTACGTAAAATGATATAACGGTATACGTTTGTAAGTTATAGTATATACCGTTATACTACATAACGTAATAGTATATAACGTTACGCGTTATAAGGTAATACTACATAAAGTTTTACGATATAACATAATAGTATATAACGTTATACGCTATAACGTAGTAGTATATAACGTTATACGTCATGAGGTAATACTATATAACGTTACAAGTTATTACGTAACAGCATATAACGTTATACGTTATAACATAATAGTATATAACGTTATACGTTATAACGTAGTAGTATATAACGTTATACGTCATCAGGTAATACTATATAACGTTACACGTTATTACGTAACAGTATATAACGTTATACGATATAACGTAATACTACATAACGTTTTACGTTATAACATAAAAGTATATAACGTTATGCGTTATAACGTAAGAGTATATAACGTTACACGTTATAAGGTAATACTACATAACGTTTTACGTTATAACGTGGTAGTGTATAACGTTATTTGTCGTAACGCAATAGTATATAACGTTATACGTCATAACGTAATAGTACATTACGTTATACGTTAGTACGTAATAGTATATAACGTTAAACGTAATCGGGTAATACTATATAATGTTATACTGTTAGTACGTAATAGTATATAACGTTATACGTTATAACGGAATAGTATATAACGTTACACGTTATAAGGTAATACTACATAAAGAGTTACGTTATAACATAATAGTATATAACGTTATACGTTATAACGTAGTAGTATATAACGTTATAAGTTATAACGTAATACTATATAACGTTTTACGTTATTACGTAACATGATATAACGGTATACGTTTGTACGTAATAGTATATACCGTTATACGTCATAACGTAATAGCATATAACGTTACACGTTATAAGGTAATACTACATAAAGATTTACGTTATAACATAATAGTATATAACGTTATACGTTATAACGTAGTAGTATATAACGTTATAGGTAATCATATAATACTATATAACTGTGCACGTTATTACGTAACAGTATATAACGTTATACGTTATAACATAATAGAATTTAACGTTATACGTTATAACGTAGTAGTATATAACGTTATACGTTATAACGTAATACTATATAACGTTTTACGTTATTACGTAACATGATATAACGTTATGCGTTATAACGTAATAGTATATAACGTTCTACGTCATAACGTAATAGTATATTACGTTATACGTTAGTACGTAATAGTATATAACGTTATACGTTATAACTGAGTAGTATATATCGTTAAACGTCATAGGGTAATACTATATAATGTTATACTGTTAGTACGTAATAGTATATAACGTTATACTTCATAACGTAATAGTATATAACGTTACACGTTATAAGGTAATACTACATAACGTTTTACGTTATAACGTAATAGTATATAACGTTATACGTTATAACGTAGCAGTATATAACGTTATACGTCATCAGGTAATACTATATAACGTTACACGTTATTACGTAACAGTATATAACGTTAGAAGTTATAACGTAATACTACATAACGTTATACGTTAATACGTAATACTATATAAAGTTATACGTTAATACGTAATACTATATAAAGTTATACGTTATAACGTAATAGTATATAACGTTATACGTCATCAGATAATTATATATAACGTTACACGTTATTTTGTAACGGTATATAACGTTATACGTTATAACGTAATAGTGTATAACGTTATTTGTCGTAACGCAATAGTATATAACGTTATACGTCATAACGTAATAGTACATTACGTTATACGTTAGTACGTAATAGTATATAACGTTATACGTTATAACTCAGTAGTATATAACGTCAAACGTCATCGGGTAATACTATATAATGTTATACTGTTAGTACGTAATAGTATATAACGTTAAACTTCATAACGTAATAGTATATAACGTTGCACGTTATAAGGTAATACTACATAACGTTTTACGTTATAACGTAATAGTCTATTACGTTATACATCATAACGTAATAGTATATTACGTTATACGTTAATACGTAATAGTATATAACGTTATACTTCATAACGTAATAGTATATAACGTTACACGTTATATGGTAATACTACATAACGTTTTACGTTATAACGTAATAGTATATAACGTTATACGTTATAACGTATTAGTATATAACGTTATACGTCATCAGGTAATACTATATAACGTTACACGTTATTACGTAACAGCATATAACGTTATACGTTATAACATAATAGTATATAACGTTTTACGTTATAACATAATTGTATATAACGTTATACGTTATAACGTTGTAGTATATAACGTTATACGTCATCAGGTAATACTATATAACGTTACACGTTATTACGTAACAGCATATAACGTTATACGTTATAACATAATAGTATATAACGTTTTACGTTATAACATAATAGTATATAACGTTATACGTTATCACGTTGTAGTATATAACGTTATACTTCATAACGTAATAGTATATAACGTTACACGTTATATGGTAATACTACATAACGTTTTACGTTATAACGTAATAGTATATAACGTTATACGTTATAACGTAGTAGTATATAACGTTATACGTCATCAGGTAATACTATATAACGTTACACGTTATTACGTAACAGCATATAACGTTATACGTTATAACATAATAGTATATAACGTTTTACGTTATAACATAATAGTATATAACGTTATACGTTATAACGTTGTAGTATATAACGTTATACGTCATCAGGTAATACTATATAACGTTACACGTTATTACGTAACAGCATATAACGTTATACGTTATAACATAATAGTATATAACGTTATACGTTATAACGTAGTAGTATATAACGTTATACGTCATCAGGTAGTACTATATAACGTTACACGTTATTACGTAACAGCATATAACGTTATACGTTATAACATAATAGTATACAGGGTGCGCCGTTAGAATTCGGACAGAATTCAATTTGTAGTTCCCACCATATTAGAATTCAGATGTTTGTGCTGATTGACTCTGAAGTTAGTTAAATATGTCAATAAGTCTTCTATAACCTCAAAATGACAGAACTCGTTAAGCAAAACCCGGAATACGATAGAAGAGCGGCGATTATAGAAAGTCTTCGCGCCGGGAGAACGCCGGTCGAAATTATAAAATTCTTTAGCTACCCAAGATCGACGGTATACGACATTGCTAAGAGATACGCAGCCTCAGAGTGGTTCGAGAAGGGTTCTCCTTCTCCGGCGAGAAAAGTTCAGGTTAGGGTGTCACGTAATTTTTAAGTAATTACACGACTGTTGATTTTTTAGTATAATCTTTATTCTTTGGACTCAGAGTTTTATTACAAAGGTCAATATTGTGACTGAATTGGAATTAGAAATAGAACCGGATTGAAATTAGAAATAGAACTGTCTAAACGGTCTCGTACCATCAAAGAAGAAAGCTCGGTGTGGGTGTTCCCTTTGGAACTCAGAACGCGGATTCGTTGTCCACACTTTTTGGTGGAAAAGTGAGGGTAACGATCCGCGATGCCCATTGGTAAATGAATTAGGTAGTAAAGACAAGGAGAGCTAGATATGGCTCGTGGGCATCCTTGTTTATGGGAAAAGTTTTATCTTGCCAGGCACCCGCTTTCTCCGTATTAGGTAAGAGTCGAGTGCAACAAACATAAGGACCATCTGTAAACCGAAAATGTTTAAGTGAAGAAAACTGAAACTGAACAGATTCGGTTTATGTCGTCTTCTTAGGCCTGCTGCGAGTTACTAGAACAATGGATAGGTCTTGGCGTCCGGACTACGTGGAATTTTACAAGGACCGTCACATCTGGCGTACCACATGGCAAAAGGAAAGTTGGTACGTGACATTCCCCCCTCCTTAGATTGAACTTGGTCCCTCAAGTTTTCTTCAGGAGGCCCTTTGTGAAATCGCACTCGATGTGATTTGAAATTGCAGCTGATTCCTCTTCTCTTTGGGGGTGGCATGTATTGGTTGAGGTACAGGTGTTGGGTGTTGGTGGAACTGTTAACTAAGATTTCATTTCGGCGAAAAGAAAAGGTTAGATTGATACATAAATGGTTATTCTGGCAAAGAGAAGTGTCGACCTGGAAAGTAGGGTTTTAAACGATTCCCATGTATTTTTTTTTCTTGAATTAAATAGTATGGAGTACATACTTTATCAATCGTGTACGGTCCCAACCATTCCACATCGAGTTTGTGTCTTTTATGGTCGTTATGTATTAATACGGAGTCTCCTTCTTTGAATACTGATTGCGGCTTTATGATTTTTCGTTTCTGATCGCGCTGATATCGCTGTTTGCTTTTAATTAATGTTTTACGCGCGCGTTGGAGTCTGGAGTCCCATTCCTTTTTACGGAACGTGACTTCGTCTGCGTATGTGCGTTGGGGATTCTTGGATATTGTGGAAGGGAGATTGGCTTGGTGTCCGAATGTGAGTTCGAATGGCGTGTAACCAGTGGAATCATGTATCATGGTATTGTATGCGAGGCATACAAAATTAAGCTGATCGTCCCATTCTTCATCTGAATTTCGCTGTATAGATTTCAACATGTCCGTTACTACTGCGTGTGTTCGTTCTAAAGATCCGTTACTCTGTGGGTGGAAGGATGTCGTTTTGATGTGTTTAATTTTAAACGCGTCTTCGTACTGTTGCATTAAACTAGATATAAAATTCTGTCCGCGGTCGGTTAGTATTTTCTTTGGAGCGGAAAAGATATAAATGTAGTGGTTCAAGAGTGCGTTCCAAATTGTCTCCGTTTGTTGAGTCTTTAGTGGCACGAGTATTAAATATTTTGTCAGTTCGTCATGTATGGACAAAATGTACTGATTGCCTTTCTTTGTCTTTTTCAATGGCCCTAGTAAATCCATAGCAATTTTATCGTTCGGTTCGAGGGGTGTGTCAGTGATACAGGGTTCTTCGCGCGGTCTGATGCGCGTGGTTTTAGATATTTGGCAGGTGTCGCATGATTCTACGTGTTGTTGTACGCGTTTCATCAAATCTGGTACTCGGTGCCGTTCACGAATGCGGTCGTATGTTTTTTGTATGCCGGGGTGTCCTACTAAGTCGTGATTTTCCTTCAATAGTTCCTCTATTTCCTCGTCGCGGTATGTTTTAATTGGTTCCCACGCGAAATTTAATTCTCTCACGGTGTCGTTCAGGAATAATAAAATTTGTTTGATCGCGTTCTTTTCTGTTTCTGTGAAACTGTCGTCGCCTATACCTATCTTTTCGTTTGCATGGATAATCTCGTTTAACTTGTTCAACCATTTAGTTTCGTCGTAATTCCCTAGCTCTGTCTTGTATAATTGATAGAAAGATTTATGGTTCGGAGGCATTTTGAGAATTTTGGGTAACGCGTCGGTAGATTTTTTCCAATCGTGATATTTTTTTTCGAGTTCTATGTTCAAATTTCTGTTTCGTCTAGTTAAAACATGTATCCTAGATAGTGCGTCGGCTGCGGTATTATCTTTTCCTTTAGTGTACTCTATATCGTATTCGTATTCCTCTAGTTTTAGTCTCCACCTCATCAGGCGTGACGAGGGGTCTTTGCAATTTTGTAGCCATTTTAGCGCTTGGTGATCGGTTCGAATAAGGAATTTCCGGCCTAACAGATATTGTCGGAGGCGTTTCACGGCCCATACGATTGCCAAGAGTTCTTTTTCGGTTGTGGAATAATTCTGTTCGGGTGGGTTCAAAGTTCGTGAGATGTAACAACAGGGGTGTCCGTCTTGTGATAAGATAGCACCTAAACCTTCGTTACTAGCGTCAGTCGTTACTATGAATTGTTTTGTAAAATCTGGGAATTTTAACACGGGTGATGAGCAGAGTTTGTCTTTTAGTGTTTGGAATGCTTCTTGGGTTTTATCTGTCCAATGAAATGGTGCGTCCTTTTTCGTAAGTTCGGTCAATGGTTTCGCGATTTTGGAAAAATTTTTGATGAACTTGCGGTAATAACCCGCTAGTCCTAAGAAACTTTTGATGTCTGTGGGATTGCGTGGCTGTCTGAAATTACTAACGGCTTCTAATTTCTTGGGATTTGGTTTTACACCTTCGGCGGTTACCAAATGCCCGAGATATTCCAGTTCGGGTTTAAGGAATTCGCATTTATCAGGCTGTATCTTGAGTCCGACTTCGCGTAAACGTTGCAATACTATCGCGAGATTGTTATTGTGTTCCTCGATTGACTGTCCGAATATTATGATATCATCCAAGTAAACAAAGCAATGTTTATTTACGAGTCCTCTTAAAGCGGTGTCCATCATCCGTTGGAATGTGGCAGGTGCGTTTTTTAAACCAAATGGCATTCTATTGTAATGGTAATGTCCTTGTGGCGTTGAGAATGCTGTGTATTTTTTAGAGTCTGTGTCCATTGGGATTTGGTGGAATCCAGAGGATAGATCGAGGGCCGAGAAGAATTTTGCGTTGCCTAGTTGGGATAGTATGTCGTCTATGTCGGGTAATGGGTATGCGTCTTGGTCCGTTAGTTCGTTTATTGTCCTAAAGTCTATTACAATTCGCCATTTCTGTTTCCCTGAGGCGTCTGCCTTTTTTGGTACTACCCAGACTGGTGAATTGTAAGGGGAGTCAGATGGTTCTATTATGTTCTTTCGTAGCATTTCGTCCGTTTGTCGTTTGATTTCCTCTTTGTGGCATTCGGGTGGTCGGTAAGATTTTGTGTTAATGACTTTGTTTTCCTTTAGCGTTATTCTGTGTTTAGCAAGGTTAGTGCACGGTAAAAGTTCGGTTTCTAGGTTAAATACGTCGAGGTAAAACAGCAATATCTTTTCGATTGGTTCACGGAGAGTTTTCTCTATATGCGAGAGTCTGACTAGATCTTTAAATGTGGAGACTTGACCGTATGTATTTGAATTTTCAATGAGATTAGTTATTCTGGTTGGGTACTTACCACCATTGATAAAGCATATTCTCGTCGGTTTTCCTTCCAGATAGACCATTTTTGACAATGCTTGTTTAGGGGGTACGTTGTTTTCCTGTTGCAACAGGAGAATGTTATCGTCCAGTTTGAGCTGTTGGTTTGAAAGTTCGAATTTGAATTTAGATAGCGCCGGCACACCGAGTATGCCGTCCTCTATAATCGGAAAGTTATCGTCTACCACGAAGAATTCTATGACCTTACCGAATAGTTTTATTAACGCGTGTTCATTAGTCCTAAACTTAGAATGTCCCATCGAGAATTTTTGTTCTTTCACTATTGTTGGTCGTAATACACATCGTCTTTTGAGCACATTAATTCCTGCTCCGCTGTCAACGAGGAGTTCATGTCGTCGTCCGTCGGATCGTAGAATCACTGTGGGTAGTCTTCCTGTTGTGGCGTTAATTCGAAGGTCTGGTCTATTGGTTCCTTTGTTTCCTCCTTGTGTGTCTCGAGATTGTGGACTGCCGGTGGTCTCGGGTGTTGGCTGGGTGTGCAAAAATTTTTACACTGATTGGAGATATGTCCGATTTGGCTGCATTTGAAGCACTTCAGTTGAGTTCTTTGGGTAAGTGGCGTTCGCTCAGCTTGCTGGAAGTTTCTTGGCATTGGTTTAGGTGTTCCTTGGAATCGGGTTTTAGCTCTCTCAATTGGTTGATACATTGTTCTTCCTAATCTTTTGTTGCGTTCGATCTCCCCTATGACTAATTCCGCCTCGAAAGCTGCATCTTGCGCTTCTTGAAGATTCTTCGGCCTTGTAGCTGATGTGCGTATCTCTATTTCGGGTTTTAAATTCAGCACGAAAACTTTGGTTGCTCGTTCAGTTTCAAGATCTATGGCGACTGCTCGGCGTACTGGATCGCGAATTTCATGTTGAAGCGCGTATATCAGTTCGTTGAGGTTGTGTCGGAATCTCTTCACATAATTGTGTACCGATTCGGTTTGTCGCGTACGTTGCAACTTATCACGAGCTCCATTGGAAGTAATACTTACGGATACAAATTTTCTGAGGCTTTCAAATAGGTCCTCGTAGTTCTCGATTTCAGAGTGGCGGATACTACGTTCCGCTTCTCCAATGATTCTTTGTGTTAAAATTAGTCGTAGTAATATGCGTTTTTCTCTACATTCGGCTCGAGCTTCCCTTACCCGTTTAATAAACCCTTCTACTCCTATATCATCTTGTCCGTTGAGTATGGGGATAAAGTCTAAGCAGGTTTTTGCGCTGTACATGGGGTTGTCAACACTTATTACTTCTTCTTCACTGTCCATATCGTCCGTTTTGTCAGATTTTACAGGTGGTCGCTTTATCTGAGTACTGCTGGTATTAATTTCATCTATCGTAACATAGGAGTCTAATTCGGTAGTAGCGTCACGTCCTGAATTTATTTTAGACATATGTTTTCCCAATAATTCTACCTCCGCTGCAAGTTTTTTTTTTTCATTGTCCGCTTCTTCCAGACGTTGCATAATAAGTGCGTTTTGTTTTAATATCGCGTCGAGTGTGGCACGAATCAGATTATCCGTAACTCCGGTTGCGGAAACGGTCTCGGTTTCGTCTTTTCGCGATGTAGACATGATTCTAATTAAATTTACTGAGTCTGAACTATTTATTTGAGCTCGAAACGCTCGAAACGCTTGAGAAACTTGATTTTCTCGTACGGTAATGTACAAATGAATCCAGATTTCCAGCTTACCGTAGTAGCTATGGCCGTTGAGGAGTCTCTGGGATGTTTCCTCTCTGGTTGGTTCTAGATTCCGAATCTTATTCGTAGGCTTGCTCTGCGCTGACCGTAGTCCTCTCGTCTAGTTTCACCGTAGTGGAACGTTGAAAGTTGCTGCAGGGCTTCGTAGTAGCAAAGATTCGCAGTGGTCCGCTGATCCTTCAATCTTCAATGATGCGCGTACGCCGAAATCGTAATTTCGTTTTCACTGAAGCGAATGGATCCTGGCAGTGGATCGCCAAAATGTCACGTAATTTTTAAGTAATTACACGACTGTTGATTTTTTAGTATAATCTTTATTCTTTGGACTCAGAGTTTTATTACAAAGGTCAATATTGTGACTGAATTGGAATTAGAAATAGAACCGGATTGAAATTAGAAATAGAACTGTCTAAACGGTCTCGTACCATCAAAGAAGAAAGCTCGGTGTGGGTGTTCCCTTTGGAACTCAGAACGCGGATTCGTTGTCCACACTTTTTGGTGGAAAAGTGAGGGTAACGATCCGCGATGCCCATTGGTAAATGAATTAGGTAGTAAAGACAAGGAGAGCTAGATATGGCTCGTGGGCATCCTTGTTTATGGGAAAAGTTTTATCTTGCCAGGCACCCGCTTTCTCCGTATTAGGTAAGAGTCGAGTGCAACAAACATAAGGACCATCTGTAAACCGAAAATGTTTAAGTGAAGAAAACTGAAACTGAACAGATTCGGTTTATGTCGTCTTCTTAGGCCTGCTGCGAGTTACTAGAACAATGGATAGGTCTTGGCGTCCGGACTACGTGGAATTTTACAAGGACCGTCACATCTGGCGTACCACATGGCAAAAGGAAAGTTGGTACGTGACAAGGGCGACGTCATGCCTCCGCACTTCTTCCAAAAAGGCGAAAGAATCACAAAGGAGGTTTATTTGGAGGTCCTGAAGACAGTAATAAAGCCGTGGATGGAAATTACGGCTTCTGGAAGGCCGTATTTATTTCAACAAGATGGCGCACCTGCTCACACAAGTCATCTTGTTCAAAATTGGCTCTCTGACAATGTGGACATGTTTTGGTCGAAAGATTTCTGGCCTCCTAACAGTCCCGACCTAAACCCATTGGACTATTACGTGTGGGGCGTTATCGAGAGACAAACTAATAAATGCAGGCACCCCAACGTCAACTCCCTACGAGCTGCTATCGAGTCAGAATTCGCGACAATTAAACGCGACCAGTTGAAGTCAGCGTGCTCGCGCTTTAGAGCAAGAATAGAGCAGGTCATAGAGGCAGAGGGTGGTTACATAGAATAAAAGTTCTCAGCAAGGACCCTTTAAATGAGATATAACAACATTTTCATGTGTTTTTGTGTATTGACTTAAATAAACAACTTTCTGCACAAAACTTCTTTTGTCCGGATTCTAACGGCGCACACTGTATATAACGTTATTCGTTATAACGTGATAGTATATAACGTTATACGTCATAACGTAATAGTATATAACGTTACATGTTATAAGGTAACACTACATAACGTTTTACGTTATATCATAATAGTATATAACGTTATACGTTATAAAGTAATAATATATACCGTTACACTGTTAGTACGTAATAGTATATAACGTTATACGTTATAACATAATAGTATATAACGTTATACGTTATAACGTAGTAGTATATAACGTTATACGTCATCAGGTAATACTATATAACGATACACGTTATTACGTAACAGTATATAACGTTATACGTTAGTACGTAATATTATATAACATTATACGTTATAACGTAGTAGTATATAACGTTATACGTTATAACATAATAGTATATAACCTTATACGTTATAACGTAGTAGTATATAACGTTATACGTCATCAGGTAATACTATATAACGTTACACGTTATTACGTAACAGTATATAACGTTATACGTTATAACGTAATAGTATATAACGTTATACGTCATAACGTAATAGTATATAACGTTATACGTCATAACGTAATAGTATATTACGTTATACGTTAGTACGTAATAGTATATAACGTTATACTTCATAACGTAATAGTATATAACGTTACACGTTATATGGTAATACTACATAACGTTTTACGTTATAACGTAATAGTATATAACGTTATACGTTATAACGTAGTAGTATATAACGTTATACGTCATCAGGTAATACTATATAACGTTACACGTTATTACGTAACAGTATATAACGTTATACGTTATAACATAATATTATATAACGTTATACGTTATAACGTTAGTAGTATATAACGTTATACGTCATCAGGTAATACTATATAACGTTACACGTTATTACGTAACAGTATATAACGTTATACGTTATAACGTAATACTACATAACGTTTTACGTTATAACATAAAAGTATATAACGTTATGCGTTATAACTGACTAGTATATAACGTTATAAGTCATCAGGTAATACTATATAACGTTATACGTTAATACGTATAAGTATATAACGTTATACGTTAGTATGTTATAGTATATAACGTTATAGGTTAGTACGTAATATTATATAACATTATACGTTATAACGTAGTAGTATATAACTTTATACGTTATAACATAATAGTATATAACGTTATACGTTATAACGTAGTAGTATATAACGTTATACGTCATCAGGTAATACTATATAACGTTACACGTTATTACGTAACAGTATATAACGTTATACGTTATAACGTAATAGTATATAACGTTATACGTCATAACGTAATAGTATATAACGTTATACGTCATAACGTAATAGTATCTAACGTTATACGTCATAACGTAATAGCATATTACGTTATACGTTAATACGTAATAGTATATAACGTTATACTTCATAACGTAATAGTATATAACGTTACACGTTATATGGTAATACTACATAACGTTTTACGTTATAACGTAAAATGATATAACGGTATACGTTTGTAAGTTATAGTATATACCGTTATACTACATAACGTAATAGTATATAACGTTACGCGTTATAAGGTAATACTACATAAAGTTTTACGATATAACATAATAGTATATAACGTTATACGCTATAACGTAGTAGTATATAACGTTATACGTCATGAGGTAATACTATATAACGTTACAAGTTATTACGTAACAGCATATAACGTTATACGTTATAACATAATAGTATATAACGTTATACGTTATAACGTAGTAGTATATAACGTTATACGTCATCAGGTAATACTATATAACGTTACACGTTATTACGTAACAGTATATAACGTTATACGATATAACGTAATACTACATAACGTTTTACGTTATAACATAAAAGTATATAACGTTGTACGTCATAACTGACTAGTATATAACGTTATAAGTCATCAGGTAATACTATATAACGTTATACGTTAATACGTAATAATATATAACCTTATACGTTAGTATGTTGTAGTATATAACGTTATACGTTAGTACGTAATATTACATAACATTATACGTTATAACGTAGTAGTATATAACGTTATACGTTATAACGTAGTAGTATATAACGTTATGCGTCATCAGGTAAAACTATATAATGTTACACGTTATTACGTAACAGTATATAACGTTATACGTTATAACGTAAGAGTATATAACGTTACACGTTATAAGGTAATACTACATAACGTTTTACGTTATAACGTGGTAGTGTATAACGTTATTTGTCGTAACGCAATAGTATATAACGTTATACGTCATAACGTAATAGTACATTACGTTATACGTTAGTACGTAATAGTATATAACGTTAAACGTAATCGGGTAATACTATATAATGTTATACTGTTAGTACGTAATAGTATATAACGTTATACGTTATAACGTAATAGTATATAACGTTACACGTTATAAGGTAATACTACATAAAGAGTTACGTTATAACATAATAGTATATAACGTTATACGTTATAACGTAGTAGTATATAACGTTATACGTTATAACGTAATACTATATAACGTTTTACGTTATTACGTAACATGATATAACGGTATACGTTTGTACGTAATAGTATATACCGTTATACGTCATAACGTAATAGTATATAACGTTACACGTTATAAGGTAATACTACATAAAGATTTACGTTATAACATAATAGTATATAACGTTATACGTTATAACGTAGTAGTATATAACGTTATACGTCATCAGGTAATACTATATGACGTTTCACGTTATTACGTAACAGTATATAACGTTATACTTCATAACGTAATAGTATATAACGTTACACGTTATAAGGTAATACTACATAACGTTTTACGTTATAACGTAATAGTATATAACGTTATACGTTATAACGTAGCAGTATATAACGTTATACGTCATCAGGTAATACTATATAACGTTACACGTTATTACGTAACAGTATATAACGTTAGAAGTTATAACGTAATACTACATAACGTTATACGTTAATACGTAATACTATATAAAGTTATACGTTAATACGTAATACTATATAAAGTTATACGTTATAACGTAATAGTATATAACGTTATACGTCATCAGATAATTATATATAACGTTACACGTTATTTTGTAACGGTATATAACGTTACACGTTATAACGTAATAGTGTATAACGTTATACGTTATAACGTAGTAGTATATAACTTTATACGTTATAACGTAATACTATATAACTATATACTATATAACGTTACACGGTATTACGTAACAGTATATAACGATTTACGTTATAACATAATAGTATATAATGTTATACGTTATAACGTAGTAGTATATTACGTTATACGTCATTAGGTAATACTATATAACGTTACACGTTATTTTGTAACGGTATATAACGTTATACGTTATAACGTAATAGTATATAACGTTATACGTCATTAGGTAATACTATATACCGTTACACGTTATTACGTAATAGTATATAACTTTATACGTTATAACGTAATAGCATATAACGTTATACGTAATTAGGTAATACTATATAACGTTACACGTTATTACGTAACAGTATGTAACGTTATAAGTTACTACGTAAGAGTATATAACGTTATACGTTAATACGTAATACTATATAAAGTTATACGTTATAACGTAATAGTATATAACGTTATACGTCATCAGATAATTATATATAACGTTACACGTTATTACGTAATAGTATATAACTTTATACGTTACAACGTAATAGTATATAACGTTACACGTTATAAGGTAATACTACATATAGTTTTACGTTACAACATAATAGTATATAACGTTATACGTTATAACGAAATACTATATAACGTTATACGTTATAACGAAATACTATATAACGTTATACGTTATTACGTAACATGATATAACGGTATACGTTTGTACGTAATAGTATATACCGTTATACGTCATAACGTAATAGTATATAACGTTACACATTATAAGGTAATACTACATAAAGTTGTACGGTATAACATAATAGTATATAACGTTATACGTTATAACGTAATACTACAAAACGTTTTACTTTATAACATAAAGGTATATAACGTTATACGTCATAACATAATAGTATATTACGTTATAGGTTAGTACGTAATAGTATATAACGGAATACGTTATAACTGAGTTGTATATAACGTTAAACGTCATCGGGTAATACTATATAATGTTATACTGTTAGTACGTAATAGTATATAACGTTATACTTCATAACGTAATAATATATAACGTTACACGTTATATGGTAATACTACATAACGTTTTACGTTATAACGTAATAGTATATAACGTTATACGTTATAACGTAGTAGTTTATAACGTTATAGGTCATCAGGTAATACTATATAACGTTACACGGTATTACGTAACAGTATATAACATTTTACGTTATAACATAATAGTATATAACTTTATACGTTATAACGTAATAGTATATAACGTTATACGTCATTAGGTAATACTATATAACGTTACACGTTATTACGTAATAGTATATAACTTTATACGTTATAACGTAATAGCATATAACGTTATACGTCATTAGGTAATACTATATAACGTTATACGTTATTACGTAAATTGATATAACGGTATACGTTTGTAAGTTATAGTATATACCATAATACGTGATAACGTAATAGTATATAACGTTGTACGTTATAAGGTAATACTACATAAAGTTTTACGATATAACATAATAGTATATAATATTATACGTTATAAAGTAGTAGTATATTACGTTATACGTCATCAGATAATTCTATATAACGTTACACGTTATTACGTAGTAGTATATAACTTTATACGTTATAACGTAATAGTATATAACGTTACACGTCATTAGGCAATACTATATAACGTTATACGTTATTACGTAACATGATATAACGGTATACGTTTGTACGTAATAGTATATACCGTCATACGTCATAACGTAATAGTATATAACGTTACACGTTATAAGGTAATACTACATAAAGATTTACGTTATAACATAATAGTATATAACGTTATACGTTATAACGTAGTAGTATATAACGTTATAGGTCATCAGGTAATACTATATTTCGTTGCACGTTATTACGTGACAGTATATAACGTTATACGTTATAACATAATAGAATATAACGTTATACGTTATAACGTAGTAGTATATAACGTTATACGTTATAACGTAATACTATATAACGTTTTACGTTATTACGTAACAGTATATAACGTTATGCGTTATAACGTAATAGTATATAACGTTCTACGTCATAACGTAATAGTATATTACGTTATACGTTAGTACGTAATAGTATATAACGTTATACGTTATAACTGAGTAGTATATAACGTTAAACGTCATCGGGTAATACTATATAATGTTATACTGTTAGTACGGAATAGTATATAACGTTATACTACATAACGTAATAGTATATAACGTTACGCGTTATAGCGTAGTAGTATATAACGTTATACGTCATCAGGTAATACTATATAACGTTACACGTTATTACGTAACAGTATATAACGTTATACGTTATAACGTAATAGTATATAACGTTATACGGCATAACGTAATAGTATATAACGTTATACGTCATAACGTAATAGTATATTACGTTATACGTTAGTACGTAATAGTATATAAGGTTATACGTTATAACAGAGTAGTATATAACGTTAAACGTCATCGGGTAATACTATATAATGTTATACTGTTAGTACGGAATAGTATATAACGTTATACTACATAACGTAATAGTATATAACGTTACGCGTTATAAGGTAATACTACATAATGTTTTACGTTATAACGTAATTGTATATAACGTTATACGTTATAACGTAGTATTATATAACGTTATACGTCATCAGGTAATACTATATAACGTTACACGGTATTACGTAACAGTACATAACGTTTTACGTTATAACATAATAGTATATAACTTTATACGTTATAACGTAATAGTATATAACTTTATACGTTATAACGTAATAGTATATAACGTTATACGTCATTACGTAATACTATATAACGTTACACGTTCTTACGTAATAGTGTATAACTTTATACGTTATAACGTAACAGCATATAACGTTATACGTCATTAGATAATACTATATAACGTTATACGTTATTACGTAAAATGATATAACGGTATACGTTTCTAAGTTATAGTATATACCGTTATACGTGATAACGTAATAGTATATAACGTTATACGTTATAAGGTAATACTACATAAAGTTTTACGATATAACATAATAGCATATAACGTTATACGCTATAACGTAGTAGTATATAACGTTATACGTCATGAGCTAATACTATATAACGTTACAAGTTATTACGTAACAGCATATAACGTTATACGTTATAACATAATAGTATATAACGTAGTAGTATATAACGTTATACGTCATCAGGTAATACTATATAACGTTACACGTTATTACGTAACAGTATATAACGTTATACGATATAACGTAATACTACATAACGTTTTACGTTATAACATAAAAGTATATAACGTTATACGTCATAACTGACTAGTATATAACGTTATAAGTCATCAGGTAATACTATATAACGTTATACGTTAATACGTAATAGTATATAACCTTATACGTTAGTATGTTGTAGTATATAACGTTATACGTTAGTACGTAATATTACATAACATTATACGTTATAACGTAGTAGTATATAACGTTATACGTTATAACGTAGTAGTATATAACGTTATGCGTCATCAGGTAATACTATATAATGTTACACGTTATTACGTAACAGTATATAACGTTATACGTTATAACGTAATAGTACATAACGTTTTACGTTAAAACATAAAAGTATATAACGTTACACGTTATAACATAGTAGTACATAACGTTATACGACATCAGGTAATACTATATAACGTTACACGTTATTACGTAACAGTATTTAACGTTATACGTCATAACGTAATAGTATATAACGTTACGCGTTATAAGGTAATACTACATAACGTTTTACGTTATAACATAATACTATATAACGTTATACTGTTAGTAAGTAATAGTATATAACGTTACACGTTATAAGGTAATACTACATAACGTTTTACGTTATAACATAATACTATATAACGTTATACGTTATAACGTAGTAGTATATAACGTTATACGTCATCAGGTAATACTATATAACGTTACACGTTATTACGTAACAGTATATAACGTTATACGTTATAACGTAATACTACATAACGTTTTACGTTATATCATAAAAGTATATAACGTTATACGTTATAACTGACTAGTATATAACGTTATAAGTCATCAGGTAATACCATATAACGTTATACGTTAATACGTATTAGTATATAACGTTATACGTTAGTATGTTATAGTATATAACGTTATACGTTAGTACGTAATATTATATAACATTATACGTTATAGCGTAGTAGTATATAACGTTATGCGTTATAACGTAGTTGTATATAACGTTATACGTCATCAGGTAATACTATATAACGTTACACGTTATTACGTAACAGTATATAACGTTATACGTTATAACGTAATAGTATATAACGTTACACGTTATAAGGTAATACTACATAACGTTTTACGTTATAACATAATACTATATAACGTTACACGTTATAACATAGTAGTATATAACGTTATACGACAACAGGTAATACTATATAACGGTACACGTTATTACGTAACAGTATATAACCTTATACGTTAGTATGTTGTAGTATATAACGTTATACGTTAGTACGTAATATTACATAACATTATACGTTATAACGTAGTAGTATATAACGTTATACGTTATAACGTAGTAGTATATAACGTTATGCGTCATCAGGTAATACTATATAATGTTACACGTTATTACGTAACAGTATATAACGTTATACGTTATAACGTAATAGTACATAACGTTTTACGTTAAAACATAAAAGTATATAACGTTACACGTTATAACATAGTAGTACATAACGTTATACGACATCAGGTAATACTATATAACGTTACACGTTATTACGTAACAATATTTAACGTTATACGTCATAACGTAATAGTATATAACGTTACGCGTTATAAGGTAATACTACATAACGTTTTACGTTATAACATAATACTATATAACGTTATACTGTTAGTAAGTAATAGTATATAACGTTACACGTTATAAGGTAATACTACATAACGTTTTACGTTATAACATAATACTATATAACGTTATACGTTATAACGTAGTAGTATATAACGTTATACGTCATCAGGTAATACTATATAACGTTACACGTTATTACGTAACAGTATATAACGTTATACGTTATAACGTAATACTACATAACGTTTTACGTTATATCATAAAAGTATATAACGTTATACGTTATAACTGACTAGTATATAACGTTATAAGTCATCAGGTAATACCATATAACGTTATACGTTAATACGTATTAGTATATAACGTTATACGTTAGTATGTTATAGTATATAACGTTATACGTTAGTACGTAATATTATATAACATTATACGTTATAGCGTAGTAGTATATAACGTTATGCGTTATAACGTAGTTGTATATAACGTTATACGTCATCAGGTAATACTATATAACGTTACACGTTATTACGTAACAGTATATAACGTTATACGTTATAACGTAATAGTATATAACGTTACACGTTATAAGGTAATACTACATAACGTTTTACGTTATAACATAATACTATATAACGTTACACGTTATAACATAGTAGTATATAACGTTATACGACATCAGGTAATACTATATAACGGTACACGTTATTACGTAACAGTATATAACGTTATACGTCATAACGTAATAGTATATAACGTTACACGTTATAAGGTAATACTACATAACGTTTTACGTTATAACATAATACTATATAACGTTACACGTTATAACATAGTAGTATATAACGTTATACGACATCAGGTAATACTATATAACGGTACACGTTATTACGTAACAGTATTTAACGTTATACGTCATAACGTAATAGTATATAACGTTACACGTTATAAGGTAATACTACATAACGTTTTACGTTATAACATAATACTATATAACGTTACACGTTATAACATAGTAGTATATAACGTTATACGACATCAGGTAATACTATATAACGGTACACGTTATTACGTAACAGTATTTAACGTTATACGTCATAACGTAATAGTATATAACGTTACACGTTATAAGGTAATACTACATAACGTTTTACGTTATAACGTAATAGTCTATAACGTTATACATCATAACGTAATAGTATATTACGTTATACGTTAGTACGTAATAGTATATAACGTTATACGTTATAACTGGGTAGTATATAACGTTAAACGTCATCGGGTAATACTATATAATGTTATACTGTTAGTACGTAATAGTATATAACGTTATACTTCATAACGTAATAGTATATAACGTTACACGTTATAAGGTAATACTACATAATGTTTACGTTATAACGTAATAGTATATAACGTTATACGTTATAACGTAGCAGTATATAACGTTATACGTCATCAGGTAATACTATATAACGTTACACGTTATTACGTGACAGTATATAACGTTATAAGTTATAACGTAATACTACATAACGTTTTACGTTATAAAATAAAAGTATATAACGTTATACGTTATAACTCAGTAGTATATAACGTTAAACGTCATCGGGTAATACTATATAATGTTATACTGTTAGTACGTAATAGTATATAACGTTAAACTTCATAACGTAATAGTATATAACGTTGCACGTTATAAGGTAATACTACATAACGTTTTACGTTATAACGTAATAGTATATAACGTTATACATCATAACGTAATAGTATATTACGTTATACGTTAGTACGTAATAGTATATAACGTTATACGTTATAACTGGGTAGTATAAAACGTTAAACGTCATCGGGTAATACTATATAATGTTATACTGTTAGTACGTAATAGTATATAACGTTATACGTTATAACGTAATAGTATATAACGTTACACGTTAAAAGGTAATACTATGTTAATATTTTACGTTATAACGTAATAGTGTATAACGTTATACGTTATAACGTAGTAGTATATAACTTTATACGTTATAACGTAATACTATATAACTATATACTATATAACGTTACACGGTATTACGTAACAGTATATAACGATTTACGTTATAACATAATAGTATATAATGTTATACGTTATAACGTAGTAGTATATTACGTTATACGTCATTAGGTAATACTATATAACGTTACACGTTATTACGTAACAGTATGTAACGTTATAAGTTACTACGTAAGAGTATATAACGTTATACGTTAATACGTAATACTATATAAAGTTATACGTTATAACGTAATAGTATATAACGTTATACGTCATCAGATAATACTATATAACGTTACACGTTATTACGTAATAGTATATAACGTTATACGTTATAACGTAATACTACATAACGTTTTACTTTATAACATAAAGGTATATAACGTTATACGTCATAACATAATAGTATATAACGTTATACGTCATCAGGTAATACTATATAACGTTACACGTTATTACGTAATAGTATATAACGTTATACGTTATAACGTAATACTACATAACGTTTTACTTTATAACATAAAGGTATATAACGTTATACGTCATAACATAATAGTATATTACGTTATAGGTTAGTACGTAATAGTATATAACGGTATACGTTATAACTGAGTAGTATATAACGTTAAACGTCATCGGGTAATACTATATAATGTTATACTGTTAGTACGTAATAGTATATAACGTTATACTTCATAACGTAATAATATATAACGTTACACGTTATATGGTAATACTACATAACGTTTTACGTTATAACGTAATAGTATATAACGTTATACGTTATAACGTAGTAGTTTATAACGTTATACGTCATCAGGTAATACTATATAACGTTACACGGTATTACGTAACAGTATATAACGTTTTACGTTATAACATAATAGTATATAACTTTATACGTTATAACGTAATAGTATATAACGTTATACGTCATTAGGTAATACTATATAACGTTACACGTTATTACGTAATAGTATATAACTTTATACGTTATAACGTAATAGCATATAACGTTATACGTCATTAGGTAATACTATATAACGTTATACGTTATTACGTAAATTGATATAACGGTATACGTTTGTAAGTTATAGTATATACCGTAATACGTGATAACGTAATAGTATATAACGTTGTACGTTATAACGTAGTAGTATATAACGTTATAGGTCATCAGGTAATACTATATTTCGTTGCACGTTATTACGTGACAGTATATAACGTTATACGTTATAACATAATAGAATATAACGTTATACGTTATAACGTAATAGTATATAACGTTACACGTCATTAGGCAATACTATATAACGTTATACGTTATTACGTAACATGATATAACGGTATACGTTTGTACGCAATAGTATATACCGTTATACGTCATAACGTAATAGTATATAACGTTACACGTTATAAGGTAATACTACATAAAGATTTACGTTATAACATAATAGTATATAACGTTATACGTTATAACGTAGTAGTATATAACGTTATAGGTCATCAGGTAATACTATATTTCGTTGCACGTTATTACGTGACAGTATATAACGTTATACGTTATAACATAATAGAATATAACGTTATACGTTATAACGTAGTAGTATATAACGTTATACGTTATAACGTAATACTATATAACGTTTTACGTTATTACGTAACAGTATATAACGTTATGCGTTATAACGTAATAGTATATAACATTCTACGTCATAACGTAATAGTATATTACGTTATACGTTAGTACGTAATAGTATATAACGTTATACGTTATAACTGAGTAGTATATAACGTTAAACGTCATCGGGTAATACTATATAATGTTATACTGTTAGTACGGAATAGTATATAACGTTATACTACATAACGTAATAGTATATAACGTTACGCGTTATAGCGTAGTAGTATATAACGTTATACGTCATCAGGTAATACTATATAACGTTACACGTTATTACGTAACAGTATATAACGTTATACGTTATAACGTAATAGTATATAACGTTATACGGCATAACGTAATAGTATATAACGTTATACGTCATAACGTAATAGTATATTACGTTATACGTTAGTACGTAATAGTATATAAGGTTATACGTTATAACAGAGTAGTATATAACGTTAAACGTCATCGGGTAATACTATATAATGTTATACTGTTAGTACGGAATAGTATATAACGTTATACTACATAACGTAATAGTATATAACGTAACGCGTTATAAGGTAATACTACATAATGTTTTACGTTATAACGTAATAGTATATAACGTTATACGTTATAACGTAGTATTATATAACGTTATACGTCATCAGGTAATACTATATAACGTTACACGGTATTACGTAACAGTATATAACGTTTTACGTTATAACATAATAGTATATAACTTTATACGTTATAACGTAATAGTATATAACTTTATACGTTATAACGTAATAGTATATAACGTTATACGTCATTACGTAATACTATACAGGGTGCGCCGTTAGAATTCGGACAGAATTCAATTTGTAGTTCCCACCATATTAGAATTCAGATGTTTGTGCTGATTGACTCTGAAGTTAGTTAAATATGTCAATAAGTCTTCTATAACCTCAAAATGACAGAACTCGTTAAGCAAAACCCGGAATACGATAGAAGAGCGGCGATTATAGAAAGTCTTCGCGCCGGGAGAACGCCGGTCGAAATTATAAAATTCTTTAGCTACCCAAGATCGACGGTATACGACATTGCTAAGAGATACGCAGCCTCAGAGTGGTTCGAGAAGGGTTCTCCTTCTCCGGCGAGAAAAGTTCAGGTTAGGGTAAAATCAACAAGGACGCCAGAAATTATTCAAAGGGCCCAAGACATGATTTTGGAAGATCCGGGAACTTCTGACAGGTCCTGAAGACAGTAATAAAGCCGTGGATGGAAATTACGGCTTCTGGAAGGCCGTATTTATTTCAACAAGATGGCGCACCTGCTCACACAAGTCATCTTGTTCAAAATTGGCTCTCTGACAATGTGGACATGTTTTGGTCGAAAGATTTCTGGCCTCCTAACAGTCCCGACCTAAACCCATTGGACTATTACGTGTGGGGCGTTATCGAGAGACAAACTAATAAATGCAGGCACCCCAACGTCAACTCCCTACGAGCTGCTATCGAGTCAGAATTCGCGACAATTAAACGCGACCAGTTGATGTCAGCGTGCTCGCGCTTTAGAGCAAGAATAGAGCAGGTCATAGAGGCAGAGGGTGGTTACATAGAATAAAAGTTCTCAGCAAGGACCCTTTAAATGAGATATAACAACATTTTCATGTGTTTTTGTGTATTGACTTAAATAAACAACTTTCTGCACAAAACTTCTTTTGTCCGGATTCTAACGGCGCACCCTGTATAACGTTACACGTTCTTACGTAATAGTATATAACTTTATACGTTATAACGTAACAGCATATAACGTTATACGTCATTAGATAATACTATATAACGTTATACGTTATTACGTAAAATGATATAACGGTATACGTTTGTAAGTTATAGTATATACCGTTATACGTGATAACGTAATAGTATATAACGTTATACGTTATAAGGTAATACTACATAAAGTTTTACGATATAACATAATAGTATATAACGTTATACGCTATAACGTAGTAGTATATAACGTTATACGTCATGAGCTAATACTATATAACGTTACAAGTTATTACGTAACAGCATATAACGTTATACGTTATAACATAATAGTATATAACGTAGTAGTATATAACGTTATACGTCATCAGGTAATACTATATAACGTCACACGTTATTACGTAACAGTATATAACGTTATACGATATAACGTAATACTACATAACGTTTTACGTTATAACATAAAAGTATATAACGTTATACGTCATAACTGACTAGTATATAACGTTATAAGTCATCAGGTAATACTATATAACGTTATACGTTAATACGTAATAGTATATAACCTTATACGTTAGTATGTTGTAGTATATAACGTTATACGTTAGTACGTAATATTACATAACATTATAAGTTATAACGTAGTAGTATATAACGTTATACGTTATAACGTAGTAGTATATAACGTTATGCGTCATCAGGTAATACTATATAATGTTACACGTTATTACGTAACAGTATATAACGTTATACGTTATAACGTAATAGTACATAACGTTTTACGTTAAAACATAAAAGTATATAACGTTACACGCTATAACATAGTAGTATATAACGTTATACGACATCAGGTAATACTATATAACGTTACACGTTATTACGTAACAGTATTTAACGTTATACGTCATAACGTAATAGTATATAACGTTACGCGTTATAAGGTAATACTACATAACGTTTTACGTTATAACATAATACTATATAACGTTATACTGTTAGTAAGTAATAGTATATAACGTTACACGTTATAAGGTAATACTACATAACGTTTTACGTTATAACATAATAGTATATAACGTTATACGTTATAAAGTAATACTATATAACGTTATACGTTATAAAGTAATACTATATAACGTTATACTGTTGGTACGTTATAGTATATAACGTTATACGATAGTACGTAATATTATATAACGTTATACGTTATAACGTAGTAGTATATAACTTTATATGTTATAACGTAATCGTATATAACGATATACGTCATCAGATAATTATATATAACGTTACACGTTATTACGTAATAGTATATAACTTTATACGTTATAACGTAATAGCATATAACGTTATATTTAATTATGTAATACTATATAACGTTACACGTTATTACGTAACAGTATATAACGTTATACGTTACTACGTATGAGTATATAACGTTATACGTTAATACGTAATAGTATATAATGTTATACGTTAGTACGTAATATTATATAACGTTATACGTTAGTACGTAATATTATATATCGTTATGCGTTAGTACGTAATAGTATATAACGTTATACGTTAGTACGTAATAGTATATAACGTTATACGTTAGTACGTAATAGTATATAACGTTATACGTTAGTACGTAATATTATATAACGTTATACGTCATCAGATAATTCTATATAACGTTACACGTTATTACGTAATAGTATATAACTTTATATGTTATAACGTAATAGTATATAACGTTACACGTTATAAGGTAATACTATATAACGTTATACGTTATTACGTAAAATGATATAACGGTATACGTTTGTAAGTTATAGTATATACCGTTATACGTGATAACGTAATAGTATATAACGTTATACGTTATAAGGTAATACTACATAAAGTTTTACGATATAACATAATAGTATATAACGTTATACGCTATAACGTAGTAGTATATAACGTTATACGTCATGAGCTAATACTATATAACGTTACAAGTTATTACGTAACAGCATATAACGTTATACGTTATAACATAATAGTATATAACGTAGTAGTATATAACGTTATACGTCATCAGGTAATACTATATAACGTCACACGTTATTACGTAACAGTATATAACGTTATACGATATAACGTAATACTACATAACGTTTTACGTTATAACATAAAAGTATATAACGTTATACGTCATAACTGACTAGTATATAACGTTATAAGTCATCAGGTAATACTATATAACGTTATACGTTAATACGTAATAGTATATAACCTTATACGTTAGTATGTTGTAGTATATAACGTTATACGTTAGTACGTAATATTACATAATATTATAAGTTATAACGTAGTAGTATATAACGTTATACGTTATAACGTAGTAGTATATAACGTTATGCGTCATCAGGTAATACTATATAATGTTACACGTTATTACGTAACAGTATATAACGTTATACGTTATAACGTAATAGTACATAACGTTTTACGTTAAAACATAAAAGTATATAACGTTACACGCTATAACATAGTAGTATATAACGTTATACGACATCAGGTAATACTATATAACGTTACACGTTATTACGTAACAGTATTTAACGTTATACGTCATAACGTAATAGTATATAACGTTACGCGTTATAAGGTAATACTACATAACGTTTTACGTTATAACATAATACTATATAACGTTATACTGTTAGTAAGTAATAGTATATAACGTTACACGTTATAAGGTAATACTACATAACGTTTTACGTTATAACATAATAGTATATAACGTTATACGTTATAAAGTAATACTATATAACGTTATACGTTATAAAGTAATACTATATAACGTTATACTGTTGGTACGTTATAGTATATAACGTTATACGATAGTACGTAATATTATATAACGTTATACGTTATAACGTAGTAGTATATAACTTTATATGTTATAACGTAATCGTATATAACGATATACGTCATCAGATAATTATATATAACGTTACACGTTATTACGTAATAGTATATAACTTTATACGTTATAACGTAATAGCATATAACGTTATATTTAATTATGTAATACTATATAACGTTACACGTTATTACGTAACAGTATATAACGTTATACGTTACTACGTATGAGTATATAACGTTATACGTTAATACGTAATAGTATATAATGTTATACGTTAGTACGTAATATTATATAACGTTATACGTTAGTACGTAATATTATATATCGTTATGCGTTAGTACGTAATAGTATATAACGTTATACGTTAGTACGTAATAGTATATAACGTTATACGTTAGTACGTAATATTATATAACGTTATACGTCATCAGATAATTCTATATAACGTTACACGTTATTACGTAATAGTATATAACTTTATATGTTATAACGTAATAGTATATAACGTTACACGTTATAAGGTAATACTACATAAAGTTTTACGTTATAACATAATAGTATATAACGTTATACGTTACAACGTAGTATTATATAACGTTATACGTCATCAGGTAATACTATATAGCGTTAAACGGTATTACGTAACAGTATATAACGTTTTACGTTATAACATAATAGTATATACCGTTACACGCTATAACGTAGTAGTATATAACGTTATACGTCATCAGGTAATACTATATAACATTATACTTTATTACGTAGTAGAATATAACGTTATACGCTATAAAGTAATACTATATAACGATATACTGTTAGTACGTAGTAGTATATAACGTTACACATTATAAGGTAATACTACATAACGTTTTACGTTATAACATAATAGTATATAACGTTATACGTTATAAAGTAATACTATATAACGTTATACTGTTGTTACGTAATAGTAAATAACGTTATACGTCATAACGTAATAGTATATAACGTTACACGTAATAAGGTAATACTACATAACGTTTTACGTTATAACATAATACTATATAACGTTATACGTTATAACGTAGTAGTATATAACGTTATACGTCATCAGGTAATACTATATAACGTTATACGTTAATACGTATTAGTATATAACGTTATACGTTAGTATGTTATAGTATATAACGTTATACGTTAGTACGTAATATTATATAACATTATACGTTATAGCGTAGTAGTATATAACGTTATGCGTTATAACGTAGTTGTATATAACGTTATACGTCATCAGGTAATACTATATAACGTTACACGTTATTACGTAACAGTATATAACGTTATACGTTATAACGTAATAGTATATAACGTTACACGTTATAAGGTAATACTACATAACGTTTTACGTTATAACATAATACTATATAACGTTACACGTTATAACATAGTAGTATATCACGTTATACGACATCAGGTAATACTATATAACGGTACACGTTATTACGTAACAGTATTTAACGTTATACGTCATAACGTAAAAGTATATAACGTTACACGTTATAAGGTAATACTACATAACTTTTTACGTTATAACATAATACTATATAACGTTATACGTTATAACGTAGTAGTATATAACGTTATACGTCATCAGGTAATACTATATAACATTACACGTTATTACGTAATAGAATATAACGTTATACGTTATAAAGTATTACTATATAACGTTATACTGTTAGTACGTAATAGTATATAACGTTACACGTTATAAGGTAATACTACATAACGTTTTACGTTATAACATAATACTATATAACGTTATACGTTATAAAGTAATACTATATAACGTTATACTGTTGTTACGTTATAGTATATAACGTTATACGTTATATCTGAGTAGTATATAACGTTCTACGTCATCAGGTAATACTATATAATGTTACACTTTTAGTACGTAATAGTATATAACGTTATACGTTATAAAGTAATACTATATAACGTTATACTGTTGTTACGTAATAGTAAATAACGTTATACGTCATAACGTAATAGTATATAACGTTACACGTAATAAGGTAATACTACATAACGTTTAACGTTATAACATAATACTATATAACGTTATACGTTATAACGTAGTAGTATATAACGTTATACGTCATCAGGTAATACTATATAACGTTACACGTTATTTCGTAACAGTATATAACGTTATACGTTATAACGTAATACTACATAACGTTTTACGTTATATCATAAAAGTATATAACGTTATACGTTATAACTGACTAGTATATAACGTTATAAGTCATCAGGTAATACTATATAACGTTATACGTTAATACGTATTAGTATATAACGTTATACGTTAGTATGTTATAGTATATAACGTTATACGTTAGTACGTAATATTATATAACATTATACGTTATAGCGTAGTAGTATATAACGTTATGCGTTATAACGTAGTTGTATATAACGTTATACGTCATCAGGTAATACTATATAACGTTACACGTTATTACGTAACAGTATATAACGTTATACGTTATAACGTAATAGTATATAACGTTACACGTTATAAGGTAATACTACATAACGTTTTACGTTATAACATAATACTATATAACGTTACACGTTATAACATAGTAGTATATAACGTTATACGACATCAGGTAATACTATATAACGGTACACGTTATTACGTAACAGTATTTAACGTTATACGTCATAACGTAATAGTATATAACGTTACACGTTATAAAGTAATACTACATAACGTTTTACGTTATAACATAATACTATATAACGTTATACGTTATAACGTAGTAGTATATAACGTTATACGTCATCAGGTAATACTATATAACATTATACGTTATTACGTAATAGAATATAACGTTATACGTTATAAAGTATTACTATATAATTTATACTGTTAGTACGTAATAGTATATAACGTTACACGTTATAAGATAATACTACATAACGTTTTACGTTATAACATAATAGTATATAACGTTATACGTTATAAAGTAATACCATATAACGTTATACTGTTGTTACGTTATAGTATATAACGTTATACGTTATATCTGAGTAGTATATAACGTTCTACGTCATCAGGAAATACTGTATAATGTTACACCGTTAGTACGTAATAGTATATAACGTTATACATCATAACGTAATAGTATATAACGTTACACGTAATAAGGTAATACTACATAACGTTTTACGTTATAACATAATAGTATATAATGCTATACGTATGACGTAATAGTATATAATGTTATACGTTAGTACGTAATTGTATATAACGTTATACGTTAGTACGTTATAGTATACAACGTTATACGTTAGTACCTAATATTATATCACGTTATACGTTATAACGTAGAAGTATATCACGTTATACTTCGTCCGGTAATACTATATAACGTTATACGTATGACGTAATAGTATATAACGTTATACATTATAAAGTAATACTATATAACGTTATACGTTATAACGTGATAGTATATAACGTTATACGTTATAACGAAATACTACATAATGTTTTACGTTATAACGTAATAGTATATAACGTTATACGTTATAACGTAGTATTATATAACGTTATACGTCATCAGGTAATACTATATAACGTTACACGGTATTACGTAACAGTATATAACGTTTTACGTTATAACATAATAGTATATAACGTTATACGCTATAACGTAGTAGTATATAACGTTATACGTCATCAGGTAATACTATATAACATTATACGTTACTACGTAGTAGAATATAACGTTATACGCTATAAAGTAATACTATATAACGTTATACTGTTAGTACGTAGTAGTATATAACGTTACACGTTATAAGGTAATACTACATAACGTTTTACGTTATAACATAATACTATATAACGTTATACGTTATAACGTAGTAGTATATAACGTTATACGTCATCAGGTAATACTATATAACGTTACACGTTATTACGTAACAGCATATAACGTTATACGTTATAGCATAATAGTATATAACGTTATACGTTATAACGTAGTAGTATATAACGTTATACGTCATCAGGAAATACTATATAACGTTACACGTTATTACGTAACAGCATATAACGTTATACGTTATAACATAATAGTATATAACGTTATACGTTATAACGTAGTAGTATATAACGTTATACGTCATCAGGTAATACTATATAACGTTACACGTTATTACGTAACAGTATATAACGTTATACGTTATAACTGACTAGTACATAACGTTATAAGTCATCAGGTAATACTATATAACGTTATACGTTAATACGTATTAGTATATAACGTTATACGTTAGTATGTTATAGTATATAACGTTATACGTCATCAGGTAATACTATATAACGTTACACGTTATTACGTAACAGTATATAACGTTATACGTTATAACGTAATAGTACATAACGTTATACGTCATAACGTAATAGTATATAACGTTATACGTCATAACGTAATAGTATATTACGTTATACGTTAGTACGTAATAGTATATAACGTTATACTTCATAACGTAATAGTATATAACGTTACACGTTATATGGTAATACTACATAACGTTTTACGTTATAACGTAATAGTATATAACGTTATACGTTATAACGTAATAGTATATAACGTTATACGTTATAACGTAGTAGTATATAACGTTATACGTCATCAGGTAATACTATATAACGTTACACGGTATTACGTAACAGTATATAACGTTTTACGTTATAACATAATAGTATATAACGTTGTACGTTATAACGTAGAAGTATATAACGTTATACGTCATCAGGTAATACTATATAACGTTACACGTTATTACGTAACAGTATATAACGTTATACGTTATAACGTAATACTACATAACGTTTTACGTTATAACATAAAAGTATATAACGTTATACGTTATAAAGTAATACTATATAACGTTATACGTTATAAAGTAATACTATATAACGTTATACTGTTGGTACGTTATAGTATATAACGTTACACGTTATAAGGTAATACTACATAACGTTTTACGTTATAACATAATAGTATATAACGTTATACGTTATAAAGTAATACTATATAACGTTATACGTTATAAAGTAATACTATATAACGTTATACTGTTGGTACGTTATAGTATATAACGTTATACGATAGTACGTAATATTATATAACGTTATACGTTATAACGTAGTAGTATATAACGTTATACGTCGTCAGGTAATACTATATAAAGTTATACGTTATAACGTAATAGTATATAACGTTATACGTCATCAGGTAATAGATATATAACGTTACACGTTATTACGTAGTAGTATATAACTTTATATATTATAACGTAATAGTATATTACGATATACGTCATCAGATAATTATATATAACGTTACACGTTATTACGTAATAGTATATAACTTTATACGTTATAACGTAATAGCATATAACGTTATATTTAATTATGTAATACTATATAACGTTACACGTTATTACGTAACAGTATATAACGTTATACGTTACTACGTATGAGTATATAACGTTATACGTTGATACGTAATAGTATATAATGTTATACGTTAGTACGTAATATTATATAACGTTATACGTTAGTACGTAATATTATATATCGTTATGCGTTAGTACGTAATAGTATATAACGTTATACGTTAGTACGTAATAGTATATAACGTTATACGTTAGTACGTAATATTATATAACGTTATACGTCATCAGATAATTCTATATAACGTTACACGTTATTACGTAATAGTATATAACTTTATACGTTATAACGTAATAGTATATAACGTTACACGTTATAAGGTAATACTACATAAAGTTTTACGTTATAACATAATAGTATATAACGTTATACGTTACAACGTAGTAGTATATAACGTTATACGTCGTCAGGTAATACTATATAAAGTAATACGTTATAACGTAATAGTATATAACGTTATACCTCATCAGGTAATAGATATATAACGTTACACGTTATTACGTAATAGTATATAACTTTATATGTTATAACGTAATAGTATATAGCGTTATACGTCATCAGGTAATACTATACAACGTTACACGTTATTATGTAACAGTATTTAACGTTATACCTTATAACATAATAGTATATAACGTTATACGTTATAGCGTAGTAGTATATAACGTTACGCGTTATAAGGTAATACTACATAATGTTTTACGTTATAACGTAATAGTATATAACGTTATACGTTATAACGTAGTATTATATAACGTTATATGTCATCAGGTAATACTATCTAGCGTTACACGGTATTACGTAACAGTATATAACGTTTTACGTTATAACATAATAGTATATAACGTTACACGCTATAACGTAGTAGTATATAACGTTATACGTCATCAGGTAATACTATATAACATTATACTTTATTACGTAGTAGAATATAACGTTATACGCTATAAAGTAATACTATATAACGTTATACTGTTGTTACGTTATAGTATATAATGTTATACGTTATATCTGAGTAGTATATAACGTTCTACGTCATCAGGTAATACTATATAACATTATACGTTATTACGTAATAGAATATAACGTTATACGTTATAAAGTATTACTATATGACGTTATACTGTTAGTACGTAATAGTATATAACGTTACACGTTATAAGGTAATACTACATAACGTTTTACGTTATAACATAATAGTATATAACGTTATACGTTATAAAGTAATACTATATAACGTTATACTGTTGTTACGTTATAGTATATAACGTTATACGTTATATCTGAGTAGTATATAACGTTCTACGTCATCAGGTAATACTATATAATGTTACACTGTTAGTACGTAATAGTATATAACGTTATACATCATAACGTAATAGTATATAACGTTACACGTAATAAGGTAATACTACATAAAGTTTTACGTTATAACATAATAGTATATAATGTTATACGTATGACGTAATAGTATATAATGTTATACGTTAGTACGTAATTGTATATAACGTTATACGTTATAACTGACTAGTATATAACGTTATAACTCATCAGGTAATACTGTACAACATTATACGGTAATACGTAATAGTATATAACGTTACACGCTAGTACGTAATAGCATATAACGTTACACGTTAGTACGTTATAGTATACAACGTTATACGTTAGTACCTAATATTATATCACGTTATACGTTATAACGTAGAAGTATATCACGTTATACTTCGTCCGGTAATACTATATAACGTTATACGTATGACGTAATAGTATATAACGTTATACGTTAATATGTAATAGTATATAATGTTATACGTTAGTACGTAATAGTATATAACGTTTTACGTTAGTGCGTAATATTATATATCGTTATTCGTTAATACGTAATACTATATAACGTTATACGTTATTACGTAACATTATATAACGTTATACGTTAGTACGTAATAGTATATAACGTTATACGACATAACGTAATAGTATATAACGTTATACGTTAGTACGTAATAGTATATAACGTTATACGTTAGTACGTAATAGTATATAACGTTATACGTTAGTACGTAATAGTATATAACGTTATACGTTAGTAAGTAATAGTATATAACGTTATACGTTATTATTGAGTAGTATATAACGTTAAACGTCATCAGGTAATACTACATAACGTTTTACGTTATAACGTAATAGTATATAATGTTATACGTTATAACGTAAGAGTTTATAACGTTATACGTATGACGTAATAGTATATAACGTTATACATTATAAAGTAATACTATATAACGTTATACGTTATAACGTGATAGTATATAACGTTATACGTTATAACGTAATACTACATAACGTTTTACGTTATAACATAAAAGTATATAACGTTATACGTTATAACGTAGTTGTATATAACGTTATACGTCATCAGGTATTACTATATAACGTTACACGTTAATACGTATTAGTATATAACGTTACACGTTATTACGTGACAGTATATAACGTTATACGTTATAACGTAATACTACATAACGTTTTACGTTATAACATAAAAGTATATAACGTTATACGTTATAAAGTAATACTATATAACGTTATACGTTATAAAGTAATACTATATAACGTTATACTGTTGGTACGTTATAGTATATAACGTTACACGTTATAAGGTAATACTACATAACGTTTTACGTTATAACATAATAGTATATAACGTTATACGTTATAAAGTAATACTATATAACGTTATACGTTATAAAGTAATACTATATAACGTTATACTGTTGGTACGTTATAGTATATAACGTTATACGATAGTACGTAATATTATATAACGTTATACGTTATAACGTAGTAGTATATAACGTTATACGTCGTCAGGTAATACTATATAAAGTTATACGTTATAACGTAATAGTATATAACGTTATACGTCATCAGGTAATAGATATATAACGTTACACGTTATTACGTAGTAGTATATAACTTTATATATTATAACGTAATAGTATATTACGATATACGTCATCAGATAATTATATATAACGTTACACGTTATTACGTAACAGTATATAACGTTATACGTTACTACGTATGAGTATATAACGTTATACGTTGATACGTAATAGTATATAATGTTATACGTTAGTACGTAATATTATATAACGTTATACGTTAGTACGTAATATTATATATCGTTATGCGTTAGTACGTAATAGTATATAACGTTGTACGTTAGTACGTAATAGTATAGAACGTTATACGTTAGTACGTAATATTATATAACGTTATACGTCATCAGATAATTCTATATAACGTTACACGTTATTACGTAATAGTATATAACTTTATACGTTATAACGTAATAGTATATAACGTTACACGTTATAAGGTAATACTACATAAAGTTTTACGTTATAACATAATAGTATATAACGTTATACGTTACAACGTAGTAGTATATAACGTTATACGTCGTCAGGTAATACTATATAAAGTAATACGTTATAACGTAATAGTATATAACGTTATACCTCATCAGGTAATAGATATATAACGTTACACGTTATTACGTAATAGTATATAACTTTATATGTTATAACGTAATAGTATATAGCGTTATACGTCATCAGGTAATACTATACAACGTTACACGATATTACGTAACAGTATTTAACGTTATACGTTATAACATAATAGTATATAACGTTATACGTTATAGCGTAGTAGTATATAACGTTACGCGTTATAAGGTAATACTACATAATGTTTTACGTTATAACGTAATAGTATATAACGTTATACGTTATAACGTAGTATTATATAACGTCATATGTCATCAGGTAATACTATCTAGCGTTACACGGTATTACGTAACAGTATATAACGTTTTACGTTATAACATAATAGTATATAACGTTACACGCTATAACGTAGTAGTATATAACGTTATACGTCATCAGGTAATACTATATAACATTATACTTTATTACGTAGTAGAATATAACGTTATACGCTATAAAGTAATACTATATAACGTTATACTGTTGTTACGTTATAGTATATAATGTTATACGTTATATCTGAGTAGTATATAACGTTCTACGTCATCAGGTAATACTATATAACATTATACGTTATTACGTAATAGAATATAACGTTATACGTTATAAAGTATTACTATATGACGTTATACTGTTAGTACGTAATAGTATATAACGTTACACGTTATAAGGTAATACTACATAACGTTTTACGTTATAACATAATAGTATATAACGTTACACGCTAGTACGTAATAGCATATAACGTTACACGTTAGTACGTTATAGTATACAACGTTATACGTTAGTACCTAATATTATATCACGTTATACGTTATAACGTAGAAGTATAACACGTTATACTTCGTCCGGTAATACTATATAACGTTATACGTATGACGTAATAGTATATAACGTTATACGTTAATATGTAATAGTATATAATGTTATACGTTAGTACGTAATAGTATATAACGTTTTACGTTAGTGCGTAATATTATATATCGTTATTCGTTAATACGTAATACTATATAACGTTATACGTTATTACGTAACATTATATAACGTTATACGTTAGTACGTAATAGTATATAACGTTATACGACATAACGTAATAGTATATAACGTTATACGTTAGTACGTAATAGTATATAACGTTATACGTTAGTACGTAATAGTATATAACGTTATACGTTAGTACGTAATAGTATATAACGTTATACGTTAGTAAGTAATAGTATATAACGTTATACGTTATTATTGAGTAGTATATAACGTTAAACGTCATCAGGTAATACTACATAACGTTTTACGTTATAACGTAATAGTATATAATGTTATACGTTATAACGTAAGAGTTTATAACGTTATACGTATGACGTAATAGTATATAACGTTATACATTATAAAGTAATACTATTTAACGTTATACGTTATAACGTGATAGTATATAACGTTATACGTTATAACGTAATACTACATAACGTTTTACGTTATAACATAAAAGTATATAACGTTATACGTTATAACGTAGTTGTATATAACGTTATACGTCATCAGGTATTACTATATAACGTTACACGTTAATACGTATTAGTATATAACGTTACACGTTATTACGTAACAGTATATAACGTTATACGTTATAACGTAATACTACATAACGTTTTACGTTATAACATAAAAGTATATAACGTTATACGTTATAAAGTAATACTATATAACGTTATACGTTATAAAGTAATACTATATACTGTTATACTGTTGGTACGTTATAGTATATAACGTTACACGTTATAAGGTAATACTACATAACGTTTTACGTTATAACATAATAGTATATAACGTTATACGTTATAAAGTAATACTATATAACGTTATACGTTATAAAGTAATACTATATAACGTTATACTGTTGGTACGTTATAGTATATAACGTTATACGATAGTACGTAATATTATATAACGTTATACGTTATAACGTAGTAGTATATAACGTTATACGTCGTCAGGTAATACTATATAAAGTTATACGTTATAACGTAATAGTATATAACGTTATACGTCATCAGGTAATAGATATATAACGTTACACGTTATTACGTAGTAGTATATAACTTTATATATTATAACGTAATAGTATATTACGATATACGTCATCAGATAATTATATATAACGTTACACGTTATTACGTAACAGTATATAACGTTATACGTTACTACGTATGAGTATATAACGTTATACGTTGATACGTAATAGTATATAATGTTATACGTTAGTACGTAATATTATATAACGTTATACGTTAGTACGTAATATTATATATCGTTATGCGTTAGTACGTAATAGTATATAACGTTATACGTTAGTACGTAATAGTATATAACGTTATACGTTAGTACGTAATATTATATAACGTTATACGTCATCAGATAATTCTATATAACGTTACACGTTATTACGTGATAGTATATAACTTTATACGTTATAACGTAATAGTATATAACGTTACACGTTATAAGGTAATACTACATAAAGTTTTACGTTATAACATAATAGTATATAACGTTATACGTTACAACGTAGTAGTATATAACGTTATACGTCGTCAGGTAATACTATATAAAGTAATACGTTATAACGTAATAGTATATAACGTTATACCTCATCAGGTAATAGATATATAACGTTACACGTTATTACGTAATAGTATATAACTTTATATGTTATAACGTAATAGTATATAGCGTTATACGTCATCAGGTAATACTATACAACGTTACACGTTATTACGTAACAGTATTTAACGTTATACGTTATAACATAATAGTATATAACGTTATACGTTATAGCGTAGTAGTATATAATGTTACGCGTTATAAGGTAATACTACATAATGTTTTACGTTATAACGTAATAGTATATAACGTTATACGTTATAACGTAGTATTATATAACGTTATATGTCATCAGGTAATACTATCTAGCGTTACACGTTATTACGTAACAGTATATAACGTTTTACGTTATAACATAATAGTATATAACGTTACACGCTATAACGTAGTAGTATATAACGTTATACGTCATCAGGTAATACTATATAACATTATACTTTATTACGTAGTAGAATATAACGTTATACGCTATAAAGTAATACTATATAACGTTATACTGTTGTTACGTTATAGTATATAATGTTATACGTTATATCTGAGTAGTATATAACGTTCTACGTCATCAGGTAATACTATATAACATTATACGTTATTACGAAATAGAATATAACGTTATACGTTATAAAGTATTACTATATGACGTTATACTGTTAGTACGTAATAGTATATAACGTTACACGTTATAAGGTAATACTACATAACGTTTTACGTTATAACATAATAGTATATAACGTTATACGTTATAAAGTAATACTATATAACGTTATACTGTTGTTACGTTATAGTATATAACGTTATACGTTATATCTGAGTAGTATATAACGTTCTACGTCATCAGGTAATACTATATAATGTTACACTGTTAGTACGTAATAGTATATAACGTTATACATCATAACGTAATAGTATATAACGTTACACGTAATAAGGTAATACTACATAACGTTTTACGTTATAACATAATAGTATATAATGTTATACGTATGACGTAATAGTATATAATGTTATACGTTAGTACGTAATTGTATATAACGTTATACGTTATAACTGACTAGTATATAACGTTATAACTCATCAGGTAATACTGTACAACATTATACGGTAATACGTAATAGTATATAACGTTACACGCTAGTACGTAATAGCATATAACGTTACACGTTAGTACGTTATAGTATACAACGTTATACGTTAGTACCTAATATTATATCACGTTATACGTTATAACGTAGAAGTATATCACGTTATACTTCGTCCGGTAATACTATATAACGTTATACGTTAATATGTAATAGTATATAATGTTATACGTTAGTACGTAATAGTATATAACGTTTTACGTTAGTGCGTAATATTATATATCGTTATTCGTTAATACGTAATACTATATAACGTTATACGTTATTACGTAACATTATATAACGTTATACGTTAGTACGTAATAGTATATAACGTTATACGACATAATGTAATAGTATATAACGTTATACGTTAGTACGTAATAGTATATAACGTTATACGTTAGTACGTAATATTATATAACATTATACGTCATAACGTAATAGTATATTACGTTATACGTTAGTACGTAATAGTATATAACGTTATACTTCATCAGGTAGTACTATATAACGTTACACGTTATTACGTAACAGCATATAACGTTATACGTTATAACATAATAGTATATAACGTTATACGTTATAACGTAGTAGTATATAACGTTATACGTCATCAGGTAGTACTATATAACGTTACACGTTATTACGTAACAGCATATAACGTTATACGTTATAACATAATAGTATATAACGTTATACGTTATAACGTAGTAGTATATAACGTTATACGTCATCAGGTAATACTATATAACGTTACACGTTATTACGTAACAGTATATAACGTTATACGTTAGTACGTAATATTATATAACATTATACGTTATGACGTAGTAGTATATAACGTTATACGTTATAACATAATAGTATATAACCTTATACGTTCTAACGTAGTAGTATATAACGTTATACGTCATCAGGTAACACTATATAACGTTACACGTTATTACGTAACAGTATATAACGTTATACGTTATAACGTAATAGTATATAACGTTATACGTCATAACGTAATAGTATATAACGTTATACGTCATAACGTAATAGTATATTACGTTATACGTTAGTACGTAATAGTATATAACGTTATACTTCATAACGTAATAGTATATAACGTTACACGTTATATGGTAATACTACATAACGTTTTACGTTATAACGTAATAGTATATAACGTTATACGCTATAACGTAGTAGTATATAACGTTATACGTCATCAGGTAATACTATATAACGTTACAAGCTATTACGTAACAGCACATAACGTTATACGTTATAACATAATAGTATATAACGTTATACGTTATAACGTAGTAGTATATAACGTTATACGTCATCAGGTAATACTATATAACGTTACACGTTATTACGTAACAGTATATAACGTTATACGTTATAACGTAATACTACATAACGTTTTACGTTATAACATAAAAGTATATAACGTTATACGTCATAACTGACTAGTATATAACGTTATAAGTCATCAGGTAATACTATATAACGTTATACGTAAATACGTAATAGTATATAACGATATATGTTAGTATGTTGTAGCATATAACGTTATACGTTAGTACGTAATATTATATAACATTATACGTTATAACGTAGTAGTATATAACGTTATACGTTATAACGTAGTAGTATATAACGTTATGCGTCATCAGGTAATACTATGTAACGTTACACGTTATTACGTAACAGTATATAACGTTATACGTTATAACGTAATAGTACATAACGTTTTACGTTAAAACATAAAAGTATATAACGTTACACGTTATAACATAGTAGTATATAACGTTATACGACATCAGGTAATACTATATAACGTTACACGTTATTACGTAACAGTATTTAACGTTATACGTCATAACGTAATAGTATATAACGTTACGCGTTATAAGGTAATACTACATAACGTTTTACGTTATAACATAATACTACATAACGTTATACGTTATAACTTAGTAGTATATAACGTTATACGTCATCAGGTAATACTATATAACATTATACGTTATTACGTAATAGAATATAACGTTATACGTTATAAAGTAATACTATATAACGTTGTACTGTTAGTAAGTAATAGTATATAACGTTACACGTTATAAGGTAATACTACATAACGTTTTACGTTATAACATAATAGTATATAACGTTATACGTTATAAAGTAATACTATATAACGTAATACGTTATAAAGTAATACTATATAACGTTATACTGTTGGTACGTTATAGTATATAACGTTATACGTTAGTACGTAATATTATATAACGTTATACGTTATATCTGAGTAGTATATAACGTTCTACGTCATCAGGTAATACTATATAATGTTACACTGTTAGTACGTAATAGTATATAACGTTATACGTCATAACGTAATAGTATATAACGATACACGTAATAAGGTAATACTACATAACGTTTTACGTTATAACATAATAGTATATAACGTAGTAGTATATAACGTTATACGTCATCAGGTAATACTATATAACGTTATACGTTAATACGTAATAGTATATAACGTTACACGTTATAAGGTAATACTACATAAAGTTTTACGTTATAACATAATAGTATATAACGTTATACGTTATAACGTAGTAGTATATAACGTTATACGTCGTCAGGTAATACTATATAAAGTTATACGTTATAAGGTAATAGTATATAAAGTTATACGTCATCAGGTAATAGATATATAACGTTACACGTTATTACGTAATAGTATATAACTTTATACGTTATAACGTAATAGCATATAACGTTATATTTAATTATGTAATACTATATAACGTTACACGTTATTACGTAACAGTATATAACGTTATGCGTTACTACGTATGAGTATATAACGTTATACGTTAATACGTAATAGTATATAATGTTATACGTTAGTACGTAATAGTATATAACGTTATACGTTAGTACGTAATATTATATATCGTTATGCGTTAGTACGTAATAGTATATAACGTTATACGTTAGTACGTAATAGTATATAACGTTATACGTTAGTACGTAATATTATATAACGTTATACGTTATAACGTAGTAGTATATAACGTTATACGTCGTCAGGTAATACTATATAAAGTTATACGTTATAACGTAATAGTATATAACGTTATACGTCTTCAGATAATTCTATATAACGTTACACGTTATTACGTAATAGTATATAACTTTATACGTTATAACGTAATAGTATATAACGTTACACGTTATAAGGTAATACTACATAAAGTTTTACGTTATAACATAATAGTATATAACGTTATACGTTACAACGTAGTAGTATATAACGTTATACGTCGTCAGGTAATACTATATAAAGTAATACGTTATAACGTAATAGCATATAACGTTATACGTCATTAGGTAATACTATATAACGTTATACGTTATTACGTAAAATGATATAACGGTATACGTTTGTAAGTTATAGTATATACCGTTATACGTGATAACGTAATGGTATATAACGTTATACGTTATAAGGTAATACTACATAAAGTTTTACGATATAACATATCAGTATATAACGTTATACGTTATAACGTAGTAGTATATAACGTTATACGTCATCAGGTAATACTATATAACGTTACACGTTATTACGTAACAGTATATAACGTTATACGTTATAACGTAATACTACATAACGTTTTACGTTATAACATAAAAGTATATAACGTTATACGTTATAACGTAGTAGTATATAACGTTATACGTCATCAGGTAATACTATATAACGTTACACGCTATTACGTAACAGTATATAACGTTATACGTTATAACGTAATAGTATATAACGTTATACGTCATAACGTAATAGTATATAACGTTATACGTCATAACGTAATATTATATTACGTTACACGTTATTACGTAACAGTATATAACGTTATACGTTATAACGTAATAGTATATAACGTTATACGTCATAACGTAATAGTATATAACGTTATACGTCATAACGTAATAGTATATTACGTTATACGTTAGTACGTAATAGTATATAACGTTATACTTCATAACGTAATAGTATATAACGTTACACGTTATATGGTAATACTACATAACGTTTTACTTTATAACGTAATAGTATATAACGTTATACGTTATAACGTAGTAGTATATAACGTTATACGTCATCAGGTAATACTATATAACGTTACACGGTATTACGTAACAGTATTTAACGTTATACGTTATAACATAATAGTATATAACGTTATACGTTATAACGTAATAGTATATAACGTTATACGTCATCAGGTAATACTATATAACGTTACACGTTATTACGTAACAGTATATGACGTTATATGTTATAACGTAATAGTATATAACGTTATACGTCATAACGTAATAGTACATAACGTTATACGTCATAACGTAATAGTATATTACGTTATACGTTAGTACGTAATAGTATATAACGTTATACTTCATAACGTAATAGTATATAACGTTACACGTTATATGGTAATACTACATAACGTTTTACGTTATAACGTAATAGTATATAACGTTATACGTCATTAGGTAATAGATATATAACGTTAAACGTTATTACGTAATAGTATATAACTTTATATGTTATAACGTAATAGTATATAACGTTATACGTCATCAGGTAATACTATATAACGTTACACGTTATTATGTAACAGTATTTAACGTTATACGTTATAACATAATAGTATATAACGTTATACGTTATAGCGTAGTAGTATATAACGTTATACGTCATCAGGTAATACTATATAACGTTACACGTTATTACGTAACAGTATATAACGTTATACGTTATAACGTAATAGTATATAACGTTATACGTCATAACGTAATATTATATAACGTTATACTACATAACGTAATAGTATATAACGTTACGCGTTATAAGGTAATACTACATAATGGTTTACGTTATAACGTAATAGTATATAACGTTATACGTTATAAAGTAATACTATATAACGTTATACGTTATAAAGTAATACTATATAACGTTATACTGTTGGTACGTTATAGTATATAACGTTATACGTTAGTACGTAATATTATATAACGTTATACGTTATATCTGAGTAGTATATAACGTTCTACGTCATCAGGTAATACTATATAATGTTACACTGTTAGTACGTAATAGTATATAACGTTATACGTCATAACGTAATAGTATATAACGTTACACGTTATATGGTAATACTACATAACGTTTTACGTTATAACGTAATAGTATATAACGTTATACGTCATTAGGTAATAGATATATAACGTTAAACGTTATTACGTAATAGTATATAACTTTATATGTTATAACGTAATAGTATATAACGTTATACGTCATCAGGTAATACTATATAACGTTACACGTTATTATGTAACAGTATTTAACGTTATACGTTATAACATAATAGTATATAACGTTATACGTTATAGCGTAGTAGTATATAACGTTATACGTCATCAGGTAATACTATATAACGTTACACGTTATTACGTAACAGTATATAACGTTATACGTTATAACGTAATAGTATATAACGTTATACGTCATAACGTAATATTATATAACGTTATACTACATAACGTAATAGTATATAACGTTACGCGTTATAAGGTAATACTACATAACGTTTTACGTTATAACATAATAGTATATAACGTAGTAGTATATAACGTTATACGTCATCAGGTAATACTATATAACGTTATACGTTAATACGTAATAGTATATAACGTTACACGTTATAAGGTAATACTACATAAAGTTTTACGTTATAACGTAATAGTATATAACGTTATACGTTATAACGTAGTAGTATATAACGTTATACGTCATCAGGTAATACTATATAACGTTACACGTTATTACGTAACAGTATATAACGTTTTACGCTATAACATAATAGTATATAACGTTATACGCTATAACGTAGTAGTATATAACGTTATACGTCATCAGGTAATACTATATAACATTATACGTTATTACGTAGTAGAATATAACGTTATACGCTATAAAGTAATACTATATAACGTTATACCGTTAGTACGTAGTAGTATATAACGTTACACATTATAAGGTAATACTACATAACGTTTTACGTTATAACATAATAGTATATAACGTTATACGTTATAAAGTAATACTGTATAACGTTATACTGTTGTTACGTAATAGTAAATAACGTTATACGTCATAACGTAATAGTATATAACGTTACACGTAATAAGGTAATACTACATAACGTTTTACGTTATAACATAATACTATATAACGTTATACGTTATAACGTAGTAGTATATAACGTTATACGTCATCAGGTAATACTATATAACGTTACACGTTATTACGTAACAGTATTTAACGTTATACGTCATAACGTAATAGTATATAACGTTACGCGTTATAAGGTAATACTACATAACGTTTTACGTTATAACATAATACTATATAACGTTATACGTTATAACTTAGTAGTATATAACGTTATACGTCATCAGGTAATACTATATAACATTATACGTTATTACGTAATAGAATATAACGTTATACGTTATAAAGTAATACTATATAACGTTGTACTGTTAGTAAGTAATAGTATATAACGTTACACGTTATAAGGTAATACTACATAACGTTTTACGTTATAACATAATAGTATATAACGTTATACGTTATAAAGTAATACTATATAACGTAATACGTTATAAAGTAATACTATATAACGTTATACTGTTGGTACGTTATAGTATATAACGTTATACGTTAGTACGTAATATTATATAACGTTATACGTTATATCTGAGTAGTATATAACGTTCTACGTCATCAGGTAATACTATATAATGTTACACTGTTAGTACGTAATAGTATATAACGTTATACGTCATAACGTAATAGTATATAACGATACACGTAATAAGGTAATACTACATAACGTTTTACGTTATAACATAATAGTATATAACGTAGTAGTATATAACGTTATACGTCATCAGGTAATACTATATAACGTTATACGTTAATACGTAATAGTATATAACGTTACACGTTATAAGGTAATACTACATAAAGTTTTACGTTATAACATAATAGTATATAACGTTATACGTTATAACGTAGTAGTATATAACGTTATACGTCGTCAGGTAATACTATATAAAGTTATACGTTATAAGGTAATAGTATATAAAGTTATACGTCATCAGGTAATAGATATATAACGTTACACGTTATTACGTAATAGTATATAACTTTATACGTTATAACGTAATAGCATATAACGTTATATTTAATTATGTAATACTATATAACGTTACACGTTATTACGTAACAGTATATAACGTTATGCGTTACTACGTATGAGTATATAACGTTATACGTTAATACGTAATAGTATATAATGTTATACGTTAGTACGTAATAGTATATAACGTTATACGTTAGTACGTAATATTATATATCGTTATGCGTTAGTACGTAATAGTATATAACGTTATACGTTAGTACGTAATAGTATATAACGTTATACGTTAGTACGTAATATTATATAACGTTATACGTTATAACGTAGTAGTATATAACGTTATACGTCGTCAGGTAATACTATATAAAGTTATACGTTATAACGTAATAGTATATAACGTTATACGTCTTCAGATAATTCTATATAACGTTACACGTTATTACGTAATAGTATATAACTTTATACGTTATAACGTAATAGTATATAACGTTACACGTTATAAGGTAATACTACATAAAGTTTTACGTTATAACATAATAGTATATAACGTTATACGTTACAACGTAGTAGTATATAACGTTATACGTCGTCAGGTAATACTATATAAAGTAATACGTTATAACGTAATAGCATATAACGTTATACGTCATTAGGTAATACTATATAACGTTATACGTTATTACGTAAAATGATATAACGGTATACGTTTGTAAGTTATAGTATATACCGTTATACGTGATAACGTAATGGTATATAACGTTATACGTTATAAGGTAATACTACATAAAGTTTTACGATATAACATATCAGTATATAACGTTATACGTTATAACGTAGTAGTATATAACGTTATACGTCATCAGGTAATACTATATAACGTTACACGTTATTACGTAACAGTATATAACGTTATACGTTATAACGTAATACTACATAACGTTTTACGTTATAACATAAAAGTATATAACGTTATACGTTATAACGTAGTAGTATATAACGTTATACGTCATCAGGTAATACTATATAACGTTACACGCTATTACGTAACAGTATATAACGTTATACGTTATAACGTAATAGTATATAACGTTATACGTCATAACGTAATAGTATATAACGTTATACGTCATAACGTAATATTATATTACGTTACACGTTATTACGTAACAGTATATAACGTTATACGTTATAACGTAATAGTATATAACGTTATACGTCATAACGTAATAGTATATAACGTTATACGTCATAACGTAATAGTATATTACGTTATACGTTAGTACGTAATAGTATATAACGTTATACTTCATAACGTAATAGTATATAACGTTACACGTTATATGGTAATACTACATAACGTTTTACTTTATAACGTAATAGTATATAACGTTATACGTTATAACGTAGTAGTATATAACGTTATACGTCATCAGGTAATACTATATAACGTTACACGGTATTACGTAACAGTATTTAACGTTATACGTTATAACATAATAGTATATAACGTTATACGTTATAACGTAATAGTATATAACGTTATACGTCATCAGGTAATACTATATAACGTTACACGTTATTACGTAACAGTATATGACGTTATATGTTATAACGTAATAGTATATAACGTTATACGTCATAACGTAATAGTACATAACGTTATACGTCATAACGTAATAGTATATTACGTTATACGTTAGTACGTAATAGTATATAACGTTATACTTCATAACGTAATAGTATATAACGTTACACGTTATATGGTAATACTACATAACGTTTTACGTTATAACGTAATAGTATATAACGTTATACGTCATTAGGTAATAGATATATAACGTTAAACGTTATTACGTAATAGTATATAACTTTATATGTTATAACGTAATAGTATATAACGTTATACGTCATCAGGTAATACTATATAACGTTACACGTTATTATGTAACAGTATTTAACGTTATACGTTATAACATAATAGTATATAACGTTATACGTTATAGCGTAGTAGTATATAACGTTATACGTCATCAGGTAATACTATATAACGTTACACGTTATTACGTAACAGTATATAACGTTATACGTTATAACGTAATAGTATATAACGTTATACGTCATAACGTAATATTATATAACGTTATACTACATAACGTAATAGTATATAACGTTACGCGTTATAAGGTAATACTACATAATGGTTTACGTTATAACGTAATAGTATATAACGTTATACGTTATAAAGTAATACTATATAACGTTATACGTTATAAAGTAATACTATATAACGTTATACTGTTGGTACGTTATAGTATATAACGTTATACGTTAGTACGTAATATTATATAACGTTATACGTTATATCTGAGTAGTATATAACGTTCTACGTCATCAGGTAATACTATATAATGTTACACTGTTAGTACGTAATAGTATATAACGTTATACGTCATAACGTAATAGTATATAACGTTACACGTTATATGGTAATACTACATAACGTTTTACGTTATAACGTAATAGTATATAACGTTATACGTCATTAGGTAATAGATATATAACGTTAAACGTTATTACGTAATAGTATATAACTTTATATGTTATAACGTAATAGTATATAACGTTATACGTCATCAGGTAATACTATATAACGTTACACGTTATTATGTAACAGTATTTAACGTTATACGTTATAACATAATAGTATATAACGTTATACGTTATAGCGTAGTAGTATATAACGTTATACGTCATCAGGTAATACTATATAACGTTACACGTTATTACGTAACAGTATATAACGTTATACGTTATAACGTAATAGTATATAACGTTATACGTCATAACGTAATATTATATAACGTTATACTACATAACGTAATAGTATATAACGTTACGCGTTATAAGGTAATACTACATAACGTTTTACGTTATAACATAATAGTATATAACGTAGTAGTATATAACGTTATACGTCATCAGGTAATACTATATAACGTTATACGTTAATACGTAATAGTATATAACGTTACACGTTATAAGGTAATACTACATAAAGTTTTACGTTATAACATAATAGTATATAACGTTATACGTTATAACGTAGTAGTATATAACGTTATACTTCATAACGTAATAGTATATAACGTTACACGTTATATGGTAATACTACATAACGTTTTACGTTATAACGTAATAGTATATAACGTTATACGTTATAACGTAGTAGTATATAACGTTATACGTCATCAGGTAATACTATATAACGTTACACGTTATTACGTAACAGTATATAACGTTTTACGCTATAACATAATAGTATATAACGTTATACGCTATAACGTAGTAGTATATAACGTTATACGTCATCAGGTAATACTATATAACATTATACGTTATTACGTAGTAGAATATAACGTTATACGCTATAAAGTAATACTATATAACGTTATACCGTTAGTACGTAGTAGTATATAACGTTACACATTATAAGGTAATACTACATAACGTTTTACGTTATAACATAATAGTATATAACGTTATACGTTATAAAGTAATACTGTATAACGTTATACTGTTGTTACGTAATAGTAAATAACGTTATACGTCATAACGTAATAGTATATAACGTTACACGTAATAAGGTAATACTACATAACGTTTTACGTTATAACATAATACTATATAACGTTATACGTTATAACGTAGTAGTATATAACGTTATACGTCATCAGGTAATACTATATAACGTTACACGTTATTACGTAACTGCATATAACGTTATACGTTATAACATAATAGTATATAACGTTACACGTAATAAGGTAATACTACATAACGTTTTACGTTATAACATAATAGTATATAACGTAGTAGTATATAACGTTATACGTCATCAGGTAATACTATATAACGTTATACGTTAATACGTAATAGTATATAACGTTACACGTTATAAGGTAATACTACATAAAGTTTTACGTTATAACATAATAGTATATAACGTTATACGTTATAACGTAGTAGTATATAACGTTATACGTCGTCAGCTAATACAATATAAAGTTATACGTTATAACGTAATAGTATATAATGTTATACGTCATCAGGTAATAGATATATAACGTTACACGTTATTACGTAATAGTATATAACTTTATACGTTATAACGTAATAGCATATAACGTTATATTTAATTATGTAATACTATATAACGTTACACGTTATTACGTAACAGTATATAACGTTATACGTTACTACGTATGAGTATATAACGTTATACGTTAATACGTAATAGTATATAACGTTATACGTCTTCAGATAATTCTATATAACGTTACACGTTATTACGTAATAGTATATAACTTTATACGTTATAACGTAATAGTATATAACGTTACACGTCATCAGGTAATACTATATAACGTTACACGTTATTCTGTAACAGTATTAAACGTTATACGTTATAACATAATATTATATAACGTTATACGTTACAACGTAGTAGTATATAACGTTATACCTCGTCAGGTAATACTATATAAAGTAATACGTTATAACGTAATAGTATATAATGTTATACGTCATCAGGTAATAGATATATAACGTTACACGTTATTACGTAATAGTATATAACTTTATATGTTATAACGTAATAGTATATAACGTTATACGTCATCAGGTAATACTATATAACGTTACACGTTATTATGTAACAGTATTTAACGTTATACGTTATAACATAATATTATATAACGTTATACGTTATAACGTAGTAGTATATAGCGTTACGCGTTATAAGGTAATACTACATAATGTTTTACGTTATAACGTAATAGTATATAACGTTATACGTTATAACGTAGTATTATATAACGTTATACGTCATCAGGTAATACTATATAACATTACACGGTATTACGTAACAGTATATAACGTTTTACGTTATAACATAATACTATATAACGTTACACGTTATTACGTAACAGCATATAACGTTATACGTTATAACATAATAGTATATAACGTTATACGTTATAACGTAGTAGTATATAACGTTATACGTCATCAGGTAATACTATATAACGTTATACGTTAATACGTATTAGTATATAACGTTATACGTTAGTATGTTATAGTATATAACGTTATACTTTAGTACGTAATATTATATAACATTATACGTTATAACGTAGTAGTATATAACGTTATACGTTATAACATAATAGTATATAACGTTATACGACATCAGGTAATACTATATAACGGTACACGTTATTACGTAACAGTATTTAACGTTATACGTCATAACGTAATAGTATATAACGTTACACGTTATAAGGTAATACTACATAACGTTTTACGTTATAACATAATACTATATAACGTTATACGTTATAACGTAGTAGTATATAACGTTAAACGTCATCAGGTAATACTACACAACGTTTTACGTTATAACGTAATAGTATATAATGTTATACGTTATAACGTAAGAGTATATAACGTTATACGTATGACGTAATAGTATATAACGTTAAACATTATAAAGTAATACTATATAATGTTATACTGATAGTACGGAATAGTATAGCTTTACACGTTATAAGGTAATACTACATAACGTTTTACGTTATTACATAATAGTATATAACGTTATACGTTATAACGTAGTAGTATATAACGTTATACGTGATCAGGTAATACTATATAACGTTATACGTTATAACGTTATAGTATATAACGTTATACGTTATAACGTAATACTACATAACGTTTTACGTTATAACATAAAAGTATATAACGTTATACGTTATAACGTAGTTGTATATAACGTTATACGTCATCAGGTATTACTATATAACGTTATACGTTATAACGTAGTAGTATATAACGTTATACGTCATCAGGTAATACTATATAACGTTACACGTTATTACGTAACAGCATATAACGTTATACGTTATAACTGACTAGTATATAACGTTATAAGTCATCAGGTAATACTATATAACGTTATACGTTAATACGTATTAGTATATAACGTTATACGTTAGTATGTTATAGTATATAACGTTATACGTTAGTACGTAATATTATATAACATTATACGTTATAACGTAGTAGTATATAACGTTATACGTTATAACATAATAGTATATAACGTTATACGTTATAACGTAGTAGTATATAACGTTATACGTCATCAGGTAATACTATATAACGTTACGCGTTATTACGTAACAGTATATAACGTTATACGTTATAACGTAATAGTATATAACGTTATACGTTATAACATAATAGTATATAACGTTATACGTTATAACGTAGTAGTATATAACGTTATACGTCATCAGGTAATACTATATAACGTTATACGTCATCAGGTAATACTATATAACGTTACACGGTATTACGTAACAGTATATAACGTTTTACGTTATAACATAATAGTATATAACGTTATAAGTTATAACGTAGTAGTATATAACGTTATACGTCATCAGGTAATACTATATAACGTTTCACGTTATTACGTAACAGTATATAACGTTATACGTTATAACGTAATACTACATAACGTTTTACGTTATAACATAAAAGTATATAACGTTATACGTTATAACTGACTAGTATATAACGTTATAAGTCATAAGGTAATACTATATAACGTTATACGGTAATACGTATTAGTATATAACGTTATACGTTAGTATGTTATAGTATATAACGTTATACGTTAGTACGTAATATTATATATCATTATACGTTATAACGTAGTAGTATATAACGTTATACGTTATGACATAATAGTATATAACGTTATACGTTATAACGTAGTAGTATATAACGTTATACGTCATCAGGTAATACTATATAACGTTATATGTTATTACGTAGTAGAATATAACGTTATACGCTATAAAGTTGCAATATATATCGTTATACTGTTAGTACGTAGTAGTATATAACGTTACACATTATAAGGTAATACTACATAACGTTTTACGTTATAACATAATAGTATATAACGTTATACGTTAAAAAGTAATACTATATAACGTTATACTGTTGTTACGTAATAGTAAATAACGTTATACGTCATAACGTAATAGTATATAACGTTACACGTAATAAGGTAATACTACATAACGTTTTACGTTATAACATAATACTATATAACGTTATACGTTATAACGTAGTAGTATATAACGTTATACGTCATCAGGTAATACTATATAACGTTACACGTTATTACGTAACAGCATATAACGTTATACGTTATAACATAATAGTATATAACGTTATACGTTATAACGTAGTAGTATAAAACGTTATACGTCATCAGGTAATACTATATAGCGTTACACGTTATTACGTAACAGTATATAACGTTATACGTTATAACGTAACACTACATAACGTTTTACGTTATAACATAAAAGTATATAACGTTATACGTTATAACTGACTAGTATATAACGTTATAAGTCATCAGGTAATACTATATAACGTTATACGTTAATACGTATTAGTATATAACGTTATACGTTTGTATGTTATAGTATATAACGTTATACGTTAGTACGTAATATTATATAACATTATACGTTATAACGTAGTAGTATATAACGTTATACGTCATCAGGTAATACTATATAACGTTACACGTTATTACGTAACAGTATATGACGTTATACGTTATAACGTAATAGTATATAACGTTATACGTCATAACGTAATAGTATATAACGTTACACGTTATATGGTAATACTACATAACGTTTTACGTTATAACGTAATAGTATACAACGTTATACGTTAATACGTAATAGTATATAATGTTATACGTTAGTACGTAATAGTATATAACGTTATACGTTAGTACGTAATATTATATATCGTTATGCGTTAGTACGTAATAGTATATAACGTTATACGTTAGTACGTAATAGTATATAACGTTATACGTTAGTACGTAATATTATATAACGTTATACGTTATAACGTAGTAGTATATAACGTTATACGTCGTCAGGTAATACTATATAAAGTTACACGTTATTACGTAACAGTATATAACGTTATACGTTATAACGTAATAGTATATAACGTTATACGTTAGTACGTAATATTATATATCGTTATACGTTATAACGTAATAGTATATATCGTTACACGTTATATGGTAATACTACATAACGTTTTACGTTATAACGTAATAGTATATAACGTTATACGTCATTAGGTAATAGATATATAACGTTAAACGTTATTACGTAATAGTATATAACTTTATATGTTATAACGTAATAGTATATAACGTTATACGTCATCAGGTAATACTATATAACGTTACACGTTATTATGTAACAGTATTTAACGTTATACGTTATAACATAATAGTATATAACGTTATACGTTATAGCGTAGTAGTATATAACGTTATACGTCATCAGGTAATACTATATAAAGTTACACGTTATTACGTAACAGTATATAACGTTATACGTTATAACGTAATAGTATATAACGTTATACGTCATAACGTAATATTATATAACGTTATACTACATAACGTAATAGTATATAACGTTACGCGTTATAAGGTAATACTACATAATGGTTTACGTTATGACGTAATAGTATATAACGTTATACGTTATAAAGTAATACTATATAACGTTATACGTTATAAAGTAATACTATATAACGTTATACTGTTGGTACGTTATAGTATATAACGTTATACGTTAGTACGTAATATTATATAACGTTATACGTTATATCTGAGTAGTATATAACGTTCTACGTCATCAGGTAATACTATATAATGTTACACTGTTAGTACGTAATAGTATATAACGTTATACGTCATAACGTAATAGTATATAACGATACACGTAATAAGGTAATACTACATAACGTTTTACGTTATAACATAATAGTATATAACGTAGTAGTATATAACGTTATACGTCATCAGGTAATACTATATAACGTTATACGTTAATACGTAATAGTATATAACGTTACACGTTATAAGGTAATACTACATAAAGTTTTACGTTATAACATAATAGTATATAACGTTATACGTTATAACGTAGTAGTATATAACGTTATACTTCATAACGTAATAGTATATAACGTTACACGTTATATGGTAATACTACATAACGTTTTACGTTATAACGTAATAGTATATAACGTTATACGTTATAACGTAGTAGTATATAACGTTATACGTCATCAGGTAATACTATATAACGTTACACGTTATTACGTAACAGTATATAACGTTTTACGCTATAACATAATAGTATATAACGTTATACGTTATAAAGTAATACTGTATAACGTTATACTGTTGTTACGTAATAGTAAATAACGTTATACGTCATAACGTAATAGTATATAACGTTACACGTAATAAGGTAATACTACATAACGTTTTACGTTATAACATAATACTATATAACGTTATACGTTATAACGTAGTAGTATATAACGTTATACGTCATCAGGTAATACTATATAACGTTACACGTTATTACGTAACAGCATATAACGTTATACGTTATAACATAATAGTATATAACGTTATACGTTATAACGTAGTAGTATATAACGTTATACGTCATCAGGTAATACTATATAACGTTACACGTTATTACGTAACAGTATATAACGTTATACGTTATAACGTAATACTACATAACGTTTTACGTTATAACATAAATGTGTATAACGTTATACGTTATAACTGACTAGTATATAACGTTATAAGTCATCAGGTAATACTATATAACGTTATACGTTAATACGTATTAGTATATAACGTTATACGTTAGTATGTTATAGTATATAACGTTATACGTTAGTACGTAATATTATATAACATTATACGTTATAACGTAGTAGTATATAACGTTATACGTTATAACATAATAGTATATAACGTTATACGTTATAACGTAATAGTATATAACGTTATACGTCATCAGGTAATACTATATAACGTTACACGTTATTACGTAACAGTATATGACGTTATATGTTATAACGTAATAGTATATAACGTTATACGTCATAACGTAATAGTATATAACGTTATACGTCATAACGTAATAGTATATTACGGTATACGTTAGTACGTAATAGTATATAACGTTATACTTCATAACGTAATAGTATATAACGTTACACGTTATATGGTAATACTACATAACGTTTTACGTTATAACGTAATAGTATATAACGTTATACGTCATTAGGTAATAGATATATAACGTTACACGTTATTACGTAATAGTATATAACGTTATACGTTATAGCGTAGTAGTATATAACGTTATACGTCATCAGGTAATACTATATAACTTTACACGTTATTACGTAACAGTATATAACGTTTTACGTTAGTACGTAATATTATATAACGTTATACGTTATATCTGAGTAGTATATAACGTTCTACGTCATCAGGTAATACTATATAATGTTACACTGTTAGTACGTAATAGTATATAACGTTATACGTCATAACGTAATAGTATATAACGTTACACGTAATAAGGTAATACTACATAACGTTTTACGTTATAACATAATAGTATATAACGTAGTAGTATATAACGTTATACGTCATCAGGTAATACTATATAACGTTATACGTTAATACGTAATAGTATATAACGTTACACGTTATAAGGTAATACTACATAAAGTTTTACGTTATAACATAATAGTATATAACGTTATACGTTATAACGTAGTAGTATATAACGTTATACGTCGTCAGCTAATACAATATAAAGTTATACGTTATAACGTAATAGTATATAATGTTATACGTCATCAGGTAATAGATATATAACGTTACACGTTATTACGTAATAGTATATAACTTTATACGTTATAACGTAATAGCATATAACGTTATATTTAATTATGTAATACTATATAGCGTTACACGTTATTACGTAACAGTATATAACGTTATACGTTACTACGTATGAGTATATAACGTTATACGTTAATACGTAATAGTATATAATGTTATACGTTAGTACGTAATAGTATATAACGTTATACGTTAGTACGTAATATTATATATCGTTATGCGTTAGTACGTAATAGTATATAACGTTATACGTTAGTACGTAATAGTATATAACGTTATACGTTAGTACGTAATATTATATAACGTTATATGTTATAACGTAATAGTATATAACGTTATACGTCATAACGTAATAGTATATAACGTTATACGTCATAACGTAATAGTATATTACGGTATACGTTAGTACGTAATAGTATATAACGTTATACTTCATAACGTAATAGTATATAACGTTACACGTTATATGGTAATACTACATAACGTTTTACGTTATAACGTAATAGTATATAACGTTATACGTCATTAGGTAATAGATATATAACGTTACACGTTATTACGTAATAGTATATAACTTTATACGTTATAACGTAATAGCATATAACGTTATATTTAATTATGTAATACTATATAGCGTTACACGTTATTACGTAACAGTATATAACGTTTTACGTTAGTACGTAATATTATATAACGTTATACGTTATATCTGAGTAGTATATAACGTTCTACGTCATCAGGTAATACTATATAATGTTACACTGTTAGTACGTAATAGTATATAACGTTATACGTCATAACGTAATAGTATATAACGTTACACGTAATAAGGTAATACTACATAACGTTTTACGTTATAACATAATAGTATATAACGTAGTAGTATATAACGTTATACGTCATCAGGTAATACTATATAACGTTACACGTTATTATGTAACAGTATTTAACGTTATACGTTATAACATAATATTATATAACGTTATACGTTACAACGTAGTAGTATATAACGTTATACGTCGTCAGGTAATACTATATAAAGTAATACGTTATAACGTAATAGTATATAATGTTATACGTCATCAGGTAATAGATATATAACGTTACACGTTATTACGTAATAGTATATAACTTTATATGTTATAACGTAATAGTATATAACGTTATACGTCATCAGGTAATACTATATAACGTTACACGTTATTATGTAACAGTATTTAACGTTATACGTTATAACATAATATTATATAACGTTATACGTTATAGCGTAGTAGTATATAGCGTTACGCGTTATAAGGTAATACTACATAATGTTTTACGTTATAACGTAATAGTATATAACGTTATACGTTATAACGTAGTATTATATAACGTTATACGTCATCAGGTAATACTATATAACGTTACACGGTATTACGTAACAGTATATAACGTTTTACGTTATAACATAATACTATATAACGTTACACGTTATTACGTAACAGCATATAACGTTATACGTTATAACATAATAGTATATAACGTTATACGTTATAACGTAGTAGTATATAACGTTATACGTCATCAGGTAATACTATATAACGTTACACGTTATTACGTAACAGTATATAACGTTATACGTTATAACGTAATACTACATAACCTTTTACGTTATAACATAAAAGTATATAACGTTATACGTTATAACTGACTAGTATATAACGTTATAAGTCATCAGGTAATACTATATAACGTTATACGTTAATACGTATTAGTATATAACGTTATACGTTAGTATGTTATAGTATATAACGTTATACTTTAGTACGTAATATTATATAACATTATACGTTATAACGTAGTAGTATATAACGTTATACGTTATAACATAATAGTATATAACGTTATACGACATCAGGTAATACTATATAACGGTACACGTTATTACGTAACAGTATTTAACGTTATACGTCATAACGTAATAGTATATAACGTTACACGTTATAAGGTAATACTACATAACGTTTTACGTTATAACATAATACTATATAACGTTATACGTTATAACGTAGTAGTATATAACGTTAAACGTCATCAGGTAATACTACACAACGTTTTACGTTATAACGTAATAGTATATAATGTTATACGTTATAACGTAAGAGTATATAACGTTATACGTATGACGTAATAGTATATAACGTTAAACATTATAAAGTAATACTATATAATGTTATACTGATAGTACGGAATAGTATAGCTTTACACGTTATAAGGTAATACTACATAACGTTTTACGTTATAACATAAAAGTATATAACGTTATACGTTATAACGTAGTTGTATATAACGTTATACGTCATCAGGTATTACTATATAACGTTATACGTTATAACGTAGTAGTATATAACGTTATACGTCATCAGGTAATACTATATAACGTTACACGTTATTACGTAACAGCATATAACGTTATACGTTATAACTGACTAGTATATAACGTTATAAGTCATCAGGTAATACTATATAACGTTATACGTTAATACGTATTAGTATATAACGTTATACGTTAGTATGTTATAGTATATAACGTTATACGTTAGTACGTAATATTATATAACATTATACGTTATAACGTAGTAGTATATAACGTTATACGTTATAACATAATAGTATATAACGTTATACGTTATAACGTAGTAGTATATAACGTTATACGTCATCAGGTAATACTATATAACGTTACACGTTATTACGTAACAGTATATAACGTTATACGTTATAACGTAATAGTATATAACGTTATACGTTATAACATAATAGTATATAACGTTATACGTTATAACGTAGTAGTATATAACGTTATACGTCATCAGGTAAAACTATATAACGTTATACGTCATCAGGTAATACTATATAACGTTACACGGTATTACGTAACAGTATATAACGTTTTACGTTATAACATAATAGTATATAACGTTATACGTTATAACGTAGTAGTATATAACGTTATACGTTCACAGGTAATACTATATAACGTTTCACGTTATTACGTAACAGTATATAACGTTATACGTTATAACGTAATACTACATAACGTTTTACGTTATAACATAAAAGTATATAACGTTATACGTTATAACTGACTAGTATATAACGTTATAAGCCATAAGGTAATACTATATAACGTTATACGGTAATACGTATTAGTATATAACGTTATACGTTAGTATGTTATAGTATATAACGTTATACTTTAGTACGTAATATTATATAACATTATACGTTATAACGTAGTAGTATATAACGTTATACGTTATAACATAATAGTATATAACGTTATACGACATCAGGTAATACTATATAACGGTACACGTTATTACGTAACAGTATTTAACGTTATACGTCATAACGTAATAGTATATAACGTTACACGTTATAAGGTAATACTACATAACGTTTTACGTTATAACATAATACTATATAACGTTATACGTTATAACGTAGTAGTATATAACGTTAAACGTCATCAGGTAATACTACACAACGTTTTACGTTATAACGTAATAGTATATAATGTTATACGTTATAACTTAAGAGTATATAACGTTATACGTATGACGTAATAGTATATAACGTTAAACATTATAAAGTAATACTATATAATGTTATACTGATAGTACGGAATAGTATAGCTTTACACGTTATAAGGTAATACTACATAACGTTTTACGTTATAACATAAAAGTATATAACGTTATACGTTATAACGTAGTTGTATATAACGTTATACGTCATCAGGTATTACTATATAACGTTATACGTTATAACGTAGTAGTATATAACGTTATACGTCATCAGGTAATACTATATAACGTTACACGTTATTACGTAACAGCATATAACGTTATACGTTATAACTGACTAGTATATAACGTTATAAGTCATCAGGTAATACTATATAACGTTATACGTTAATACGTATTAGTATATAACGTTATACGTTAGTATGTTATAGTATATAACGTTATACGTTAGTACGTAATATTATATAACATTATACGTTATAACGTAGTAGTATATAACGTTATACGTTATAACATAATAGTATATAACGTTATACGTTATAACGTAGTAGTATATAACGTTATACGTCATCAGGTAATACTATATAACGTTACACGTTATTACGTAACAGTATATAACGTTATACGTTATAACGTAATAGTATATAACGTTATACGTTATAACATAATAGTATATAACGTTATACGTTATAACGTAGTAGTATATAACGTTATACGTCATCAGGTAAAACTATATAACGTTATACGTCATCAGGTAATACTATATAACGTTACACGGTATTACGTAACAGTATATAACGTTTTACGTTATAACATAATAGTATATAACGTTATACGTTATAACGTAGTAGTATATAACGTTATACGTTCACAGGTAATACTATATAACGTTTCACGTTATTACGTAACAGTATATAACGTTATACGTTATAACGTAATACTACATAACGTTTTACGTTATAACATAAAAGTATATAACGTTATACGTTATAACTGACTAGTATATAACGTTATAAGCCATAAGGTAATACTATATAACGTTATACGGTAATACGTATTAGTATATAACGTTATACGTTAGTATGTTATAGTATATAACGTTATACGTTAGTACGTAATATTATATATCATTATACGTTATAACGTAGTAGTATATAACGTTATACGTTATGACATAATAGTATATAACGTTATACGTTATAACGTAGTAGTATATAACGTTATACGTCATCAGGTATTACTATATAACGTTACACGTTATTACGTAACAGTATATAACGTTATACGTTATAACGTAATAGTATATAACGTTATACGTCATAATGTAATAGTATATAACGTTATACGTTCTAAGGTAATACTATATTACGTTTTACGTCATAACGTAATACTATATAACGTTACACGTTATAACATAGTAGTATATAACGTTACACGACATCAGGTAATACTATATAACGGTACACGTTATTACGTAACAGTATTTAACGTTATACGTTAGTATGTTATAGTATAAAACGTTATACGTTAGTACGTAATAGTATATAACGTTACACGTTATAAGATAATACTACATAACGTTTTACATTATAACATAATACTATATAACGTTATACGTTATAACGTAGTAGTATATAACGTTATACGTCATCAGGTAATACTATATAACGGTACACGTTATTACGTAACAGTATTTAACGTTATACGTCATAACGTAATAGTATATAACGTTACACGTTATAAGGTAATACTACATAATGTTTTACGTTATAACGTAATAGTATATAACGTTATACGTTATAACGTAGTATTATATAACGTTACACGTCATCAGGTAATACTATATAACGTTACACGGTATTACGTAACAGTATATAACGTTTTACGTCATAACATAATAGTATATAACGTTATACGCTATAACGTGGTAGTATATAACGTTATACGTCATCAGGTAATACTATATAACATTATATGTTATTACGTAGTAGAATATAACGTTATACGCTATAAAGTAGCAATATATATCGTTATACTGTTAGTACGTAGTAGTATATAACGTTACACATTATAAGGTAATACTACATAACGTTTTACGTTATAACATAATAGTATATAACGTTATACGTTATAAAGTAATACTATATAACGTTATACTGTTGTTACGTAATAGTAAATAACGTTATACGTCATAACGTAATAGTATATAACGTTACACGTAATAAGGTAATACTACATAACGTTATACGTTATAACATAATAGTATATAACGTTATACGTTATAACGTAGTAGTATATAACGTTATACGTCATCAGGTAATACTATATAACGTTACACGTTATTACGTAACAGTATATAACGTTATACGTTATAACGTAATACTACATAACGTTTTACGTTATAACATAAATGTGTATAACGTTATACGTTATAACTGACTAGTATATAACGTTATAAGTCATCAGGTAATACTATATAACGTTATACGTTAATACGTATTAGTATATAACGTTATACGTTAGTATGTTATAGTATATAACGTTATACGTTAGTACGTAATATTATATAACATTATACGTTATAACGTAGTAGTATATAACGTTATACGTTATAACATAATAGTATATAACGTTATACGTTATAACGTAATAGTATATAACGTTATACGTCATCAGGTAATACTATATAACGTTACACGTTATTACGTAACAGTATATGACGTTATATGTTATAACGTAATAGTATATAACGTTATACGTCATAACGTAATAGTATATAACGTTATACGTCATAACGTAATAGTATATTACGGTATACGTTAGTACGTAATAGTATATAACGTTATACTTCATAACGTAATAGTATATAACGTTACACGTTATATGGTAATACTACATAACGTTTTACGTTATAACGTAATAGTATATAACGTTATACGTCATTAGGTAATAGATATATAACGTTACACGTTATTACGTAATAGTATATAACGTTATACGTTATAGCGTAGTAGTATATAACGTTATACGTCATCAGGTAATACTATATAACTTTACACGTTATTACGTAACAGTATATAACGTTTTACGTTAGTACGTAATATTATATAACGTTATACGTTATATCTGAGTAGTATATAACGTTCTACGTCATCAGGTAATACTATATAATGTTACACTGTTAGTACGTAATAGTATATAACGTTATACGTCATAACGTAATAGTATATAACGTTACACGTAATAAGGTAATACTACATAACGTTTTACGTTATAACATAATAGTATATAACGTAGTAGTATATAACGTTATACGTCATCAGGTAATACTATATAACGTTATACGTTAATACGTAATAGTATATAACGTTACACGTTATAAGGTAATACTACATAAAGTTTTACGTTATAACATAATAGTATATAACGTTATACGTTATAACGTAGTAGTATATAACGTTATACGTCGTCAGCTAATACAATATAAAGTTATACGTTATAACGTAATAGTATATAATGTTATACGTCATCAGGTAATAGATATATAACGTTACACGTTATTACGTAATAGTATATAACTTTATACGTTATAACGTAATAGCATATAACGTTATATTTAATTATGTAATACTATATAACGTTACACGTTATTACGTAACAGTATATAACGTTATACGTTACTACGTATGAGTATATAACGTTATACGTTAATACGTAATAGTATATAATGTTATACGTTAGTACGTAATAGTATATAACGTTATACGTTAGTACGTAATATTATATATCGTTATGCGTTAGTACGTAATAGTATATAACGTTATACGTTAGTACGTAATAGTATATAACGTTATACGTTAGTACGTAATATTATATAACGTTATACGTTATAACGTAGTAGTATATAACGTTATACGTCGTCAGGTAATACTATATAAAGTTATACGTTATAACGTAATAGTATATAACGTTATACGTCTTCAGATAATTCTATATAACGTTACACGTTATTACGTAATAGTATATAACTTTATACGTTATAACGTAATAGTATATAACGTTACACGTCATCAGGTAATACTATATAACGTTACACGTTATTATGTAACAGTATTTAACGTTATACGTTATAACATAATATTATATAACGTTATACGTTACAACGTAGTAGTATATAGCGTTATACGTCGTCAGGTAATACTATATAAAGTAATACGTTATAACGTAATAGTATATAATGTTATACGTCATCAGGTAATAGATATATAACGTTACACGTTATTACGTAATAGTATATAACTTTATATGTTATAACGTAATAGTATATAACGTTATACGTCATCAGGTAATACTATATAACGTTACACGTTATTATGTAACAGTATTTAACGTTATACGTTATAACATAATATTATATAACGTTATACGTTATAGCGTAGTAGTATATAGCGTTACGCGTTATAAGGTAATACTACATAATGTTTTACGTTATAACGTAATAGTATAAAACGTTATACGTTATAACGTAGTATTATATAACGTTATACGTCATCAGGTAATACTATATAACGTTACACGGTATTACGTAACAGTATATAACGTTTTACGTTATAACATAATACTATATAACGTTACACGTTATTACGTAACAGCATATAACGTTATACGTTATAACATAATAGTATATAACGTTATACGTTATAACGTAGTAGTATATAACGTTATACGTCATCAGGTAATACTATATAACGTTACACGTTATTACGTAACAGTATATAACGTTATACGTTATAACGTAATACTACATAACCTTTTACGTTATAACATAAAAGTATATAACGTTATACGTTATAACTGACTAGTATATAACGTTATAAGTCATCAGGTAATACTATATAACGTTATACGTTAATACGTATTAGTATATAACGTTATACGTTAGTATGTTATAGTATATAACGTTATACTTTAGTACGTAATATTATATAACATTATACGTTATAACGTAGTAGTATATAACGTTATACGTTATAACATAATAGTATATAACGTTATACGACATCAGGTAATACTATATAACGGTACACGTTATTACGTAACAGTATTTAACGTTATACGTCATAACGTAATAGTATATAACGTTACACGTTATAAGGTAATACTACATAACGTTTTACGTTATAACATAATACTATATAACGTTATACGTTATAACGTAGTAGTATATAACGTTAAACGTCATCAGGTAATACTACACAACGTTTTACGTTATAACGTAATAGTATATAATGTTATACGTTATAACGTAAGAGTATATAACGTTATACGTATGACGTAATAGTATATAACGTTAAACATTATAAAGTAATACTATATAATGTTATACTGATAGTACGGAATAGTATAGCTTTACACGTTATAAGGTAATACTACATAACGTTTTACGTTATAACATAAAAGTATATAACGTTATACGTTATAACGTAGTTGTATATAACGTTATACGTCATCAGGTATTACTATATAACGTTATACGTTATAACGTAGTAGTATATAACGTTATACGTCATCAGGTAATACTATATAACGTTACACGTTATTACGTAACAGCATATAACGTTATACGTTATAACTGACTAGTATATAACGTTATAAGTCATCAGGTAATACTATATAACGTTATACGTTAATACGTATTAGTATATAACGTTATACGTTAGTATGTTATAGTATATAACGTTATACGTTAGTACGTAATATTATATAACATTATACGTTATAACGTAGTAGTATATAACGTTATACGTTATAACATAATAGTATATAACGTTATACGTTATAACGTAGTAGTATATAACGTTATACGTCATCAGGTAATACTATATAACGTTACACGTTATTACGTAACAGTATATAACGTTATACGTTATAACGTAATAGTATATAACGTTATACGTTATAACATAATAGTATATAACGTTATACGTTATAACGTAGTAGTATATAACGTTATACGTCATCAGGTAAAACTATATAACGTTATACGTCATCAGGTAATACTATATAACGTTACACGGTATTACGTAACAGTATATAACGTTTTACGTTATAACATAATAGTATATAACGTTATACGTTATAACGTAGTAGTATATAACGTTATACGTTCACAGGTAATACTATATAACGTTTCACGTTATTACGTAACAGTATATAACGTTATACGTTATAACGTAATACTACATAACGTTTTACGTTATAACATAAAAGTATATAACGTTATACGTTATAACTGACTAGTATATAACGTTATAAGCCATAAGGTAATACTATATAACGTTATACGGTAATACGTATTAGTATATAACGTTATACGTTAGTATGTTATAGTATATAACGTTATACTTTAGTACGTAATATTATATAACATTATACGTTATAACGTAGTAGTATATAACGTTATACGTTATAACATAATAGTATATAACGTTATACGACATCAGGTAATACTATATAACGGTACACGTTATTACGTAACAGTATTTAACGTTATACGTCATAACGTAATAGTATATAACGTTACACGTTATAAGGTAATACTACATAACGTTTTACGTTATAACATAATACTATATAACGTTATACGTTATAACGTAGTAGTATATAACGTTAAACGTCATCAGGTAATACTACACAACGTTTTACGTTATAACGTAATAGTATATAATGTTATACGTTATAACGTAAGAGTATATAATGTTATACGTATGACGTAATAGTATATAACGTTAAACATTATAAAGTAATACTATATAATGTTATACTGATAGTACGGAATAGTATAGCTTTACACGTTATAAGGTAATACTACATAACGTTTTACGTTATAACATAAAAGTATATAACGTTATACGTTATAACGTAGTTGTATATAACGTTATACGTCATCAGGTATTACTATATAACGTTATACGTTATAACGTAGTAGTATATAACGTTATACGTCATCAGGTAATACTATATAACGTTACACGTTATTACGTAACAGCATATAACGTTATACGTTATAACTGACTAGTATATAACGTTATAAGTCATCAGGTAATACTATATAACGTTATACGTTAATACGTATTAGTATATAACGTTATACGTTAGTATGTTATAGTATATAACGTTATACGTTAGTACGTAATATTATATAACATTATACGTTATAACGTAGTAGTATATAACGTTATACGTTACAACATAATAGTATATAACGTTATACGTTATAACGTAGTAGTATATAACGTTATACGTCATCAGGTAATACTATATAACGTTACACGTTATTACGTAACAGTATATAACGTTATACGTTATAACGTAATAGTATATAACGTTATACGTTATAACATAATAGTATATAACGTTATACGTTATAACGTAGTAGTATATAACGTTATACGTCATCAGGTAAAACTATATAACGTTATACGTCATCAGGTAATACTATATAACGTTACACGGTATTACGTAACAGTATATAACGTTTTACGTTATAACATAATAGTATATAACGTTATACGTTATAACGTAGTAGTATATAACGTTATACGTTCACAGGTAATACTATATAACGTTTCACGTTATTACGTAACAGTATATAACGTTATACGTTATAACGTAATACTACATAACGTTTTACGTTATAACATAAAAGTATATAACGTTATACGTTATAACTGACTAGTATATAACGTTATAAGCCATAAGGTAATACTATATAACGTTATACGGTAATACGTATTAGTATATAACGTTATACGTTAGTATGTTATAGTATATAACGTTATACGTTAGTACGTAATATTATATATCATTATACGTTATAACGTAGTAGTATATAACGTTATACGTTATGACATAATAGTATATAACGTTATACGTTATAACGTAGTAGTATATAACGTTATACGTCATCAGGTATTACTATATAACGTTACACGTTATTACGTAACAGTATATAACGTTATACGTTATAACGTAATAGTATATAACGTTATACGTCATAATGTAATAGTATATAACGTTATACGTTCTAAGGTAATACTATATTACGTTTTACGTCATAACGTAATACTATATAACGTTACACGTTATAACATAGTAGTATATAACGTTACACGACATCAGGTAATACTATATAACGGTACACGTTATTACGTAACAGTATTTAACGTTATACGTTAGTATGTTATAGTATAAAACGTTATACGTTAGTACGTAATAGTATATAACGTTACACGTTATAAGATAATACTACATAACGTTTTACGTTATAACATAATACTATATAACGTTATACGTTATAACGTAGTAGTATATAACGTTATACGTCATCAGGTAATACTATATAACGGTACACGTTATTACGTAACAGTATTTAACGTTATACGTCATAACGTAATAGTATATAACGTTACACGTTATAAGGTAATACTACATAATGTTTTACGTTATAACGTAATAGTATATAACGTTATACGTTATAACGTAGTATTATATAACGTTACACGTCATCAGGTAATACTATATAACGTTACACGGTATTACGTAACAGTATATAACGTTTTACGTCATAACATAATAGTATATAACGTTATACGCTATAACGTGGTAGTATATAACGTTATACGTCATCAGGTAATACTATATAACATTATATGTTATTACGTAGTAGAATATAACGTTATACGCTATAAAGTAGCAATATATATCGTTATACTGTTAGTACGTAGTAGTATATAACGTTACACATTATAAGGTAATACTACATAACGTTATACGTTATAACGTAGTAGTATATAACGTTATACGTCATCAGGTAATACTATATAACGGTACACGTTATTACGTAACAGTATTTAACGTTATACGTCATAACGTAATAGTATATAACGTTACACGTTATAAGGTAATACTACATAATGTTTTACGTTATAACGTAATAGTATATAACGTTATACGTTATAACGTAGTATTATATAACGTTACACGTCATCAGGTAATACTATATAACGTTACACGGTATTACGTAACAGTATATAACGTTTTACGTCATAACATAATAGTATATAACGTTATACGCTATAACGTGGTAGTATATAACGTTATACGTCATCAGGTAATACTATATAACATTATATGTTATTACGTAGTAGAATATAACGTTATACGCTATAAAGTAGCAATATATATCGTTATACTGTTAGTACGTAGTAGTATATAACGTTACACATTATAAGGTAATACTACATAACGTTTTACGTTATAACATAATAGTATATAACGTTATACGTTATAAAGTAATACTATATAACGTTATACTGTTGTTACGTAATAGTAAATAACGTTATACGTCATAACGTAATAGTATATAACGTTACACGTAATAAGGTAATACTACATAACGTTTTACGTTATAATATAATACTATATAACGTTATACGTTATAACGTAGTAGTATATAACGTTATACGTCATCAGGTAATACTATATAACGTTACACGTTATTACGTAACAGCATATAACGTTATACGTTATAACATAATAGTATATAACGTTATACGTTATAACGTAGTAGTATAAAACGTTATACGTCATCAGGTAATACTATATAGCGTTACACGTTATTACGTAACAGTATATAACGTTATACGTTATAACGTAACACTACATAACGTTTTACGTTATAACATAAAAGTATATAACGTTATACGTTATAACTGACTAGTATATAACGTTATAAGTCATCAGGTAATACTATATAACGTTATACGTTAATACGTATTAGTATATAACGTTATACGTTAGTATGTTATAGTATATAACGTTATACGTTAGTACGTAATATTATATAACATTATACGTTATAACGTAGTAGTATATAACGTTATACGTTATAACGTAGTAGTATATAACGTTATACGTCATCAGGTAATACTATATAACGTTACACGTTATTACGTAACAGTATATGACGTTATACGTTATAACGTAATAGTATATAACGTTATACGTCATAACGTAATAGTATACAACGTTATACGTTAATACGTAATAGTATATAATGTTATACGTTAGTACGTAATAGTATATAACGTTATACGTTAGTACGTAATATTATATATCGTTATGCGTTAGTACGTAATAGTATATAACGTTATACGTTAGTACGTAATAGTATATAACGTTATACGTTAGTACGTAATATTATATAACGTTATACGTTATAACGTAGTAGTATATAACGTTATACGTCGTCAGGTAATACTATATAAAGTTATACGTTATAACGTAATAGTATATAACGTTATACGTCTTCAGATAATACTATATAACGTTACACGTTATTACGTAATAGTATATAACTTTATACGTTATAACGTAATAGTATATAACGTTACACGTTATAAGGTAATACTACATAAAGTTTTACGTTATAACATAATAGTATATAACGTTATACGTTACAACGTAGTAGTATATAACGTTATACGTCGTCAGGTAATACTATATAAAGTAATACGTTATAACGTAATAGTATATAATGTTATACGTCATCAGGTAATAGATATATAACGTTACACGTTATTACGTAATAGTATATAACTTTATATGTTATAACGTAATAGTATATAACGTTATACGTCATCAGGTAATACTATATAACGTTACACGTTATTATGTAACAGTATTTAACGTTATACGTTATAACATAATATTATATAACGTTATACGTTATAGCGTAGTAGTATATAGCGTTACGCGTTATAAGGTAATACTACATAATGTTTTACGTTATAACGTAATAGTATATAACGTTATACGTTATAACGTAGTATTATATAACGTTATACGTCATCAGGTAATACTATATAACGTTACACGGTATTACGTAACAGTATATAACGTTTTACGTTATAACATAATACTATATAACGTTACACGTTATTACGTAACAGCATATAACGTTATACGTTATAACATAATAGTATATAACGTTATACGTTATAACGTAGTAGTATATAACGTTATACGTCATCAGGTAATACTATATAACGTTACACGTTATTACGTAACAGTATATAACGTTATACGTTATAACGTAATACTACATAACCTTTTACGTTATAACATAAAAGTATATAACGTTATACGTTATAACTGACTAGTATATAACGTTATAAGTCATCAGGTAATACTATATAACGTTATACGTTAATACGTATTAGTATATAACGTTATACGTTAGTATGTTGTAGCATATAACGTTATACGTTATTACGTAATATTATATAACATTATACGTTATAACGTAGTAGTATATAACGTTATACGTTATAACGTAGTAGTATATAACGTTATGCGTCATCAGGTAATACTATGTAACGTTACACGTTATTACGTAACAGTATATAACGTTATACGTTATAACGTAATAGTACATAACGTTTTACGTTAAAACATAATACTATATAACGTTATACGTTATAACTTAGTAGTATATGACGTTACACGTTATAAGGTAATACTACATAACGTTTTACGTTATAACATAATAGTATATAACGTTATACGTTATAACGTAGTATTATATAACGTTATACGTCATCAGGTAATACTATATAAATTTACACGGTATTACGTAACAGTATATAACGTTTTACGTTAGTACGTAATATTATATAACGTTATACGTTATATCTGAGTAGTATATAACGTTCTACGTCATCAGGTAATACTATATAATGTTACACTGTTAGTACGTAATAGTATATAACGTTATACGTCATAACGTAATAGTATATAACGTTACACGTTATAAGGTAATACTACATAAAGTTTTACGTTATAACATAATAGTATATAACGTTATACGTTATAACGTAGTAGTATATAACGTTATACGTCGTCAGGTAATACTATATAAAGTTATACGTTATAACGTAATAGTATATAACGTTATACGTCATCAGGTAATAGATATATAACGTTACACGTTATTACGTAATAGTATATAACTTTATACGTTATAACGTAATAGCATATAACGTTATATTTAATTATGTAATACTATATAACGTTACACGTTATTACGTAACAGTATATAACGTTATACGTTACTACGTATGAGTATATAACGTTATACGTTAATACGTAATAGTATATAATGTTATACGTTAGTACGTAATAGTATATAACGTTATACGTTAGTACGTAATATTATATATCGTTATGCGTTAGTACGTAATAGTATATAACGTTATACGTTAGTACGTAATAGTATATAACGTTATACGTTAGTACGTAATATTATATAACGTTATACGTTATAACGTAGTAGTATATAACGTTATACGTCGTCAGGTAATACTATATAAAGTTATACGTTATAACGTAATAGTATATAACGTTATACGTCTTCAGATAATTCTATATAACGTTACACGTTATTACGTAATAGTATATAACTTTATACGTTATAACGTAATAGTATATAACGTTACACGTCATCAGGTAATACTATATAACGTTACACGTTATTATGTAACAGTATTTAACGTTATACGTTATAACATAATATTATATAACGTTATACGTTACAACGTAGTAGTATATAACGTTATACGTCGTCAGGTAATACTATAGAAAGTAATTCGTTATAACGTAATAGTATATAATGTTATACGTCATCAGGTAATAGATATATAACGTTACACGTTATTACGTAATAGTATATAACATTATATGTTATAACGTAATAGTATATAACGTTATACGTCATCAGGTAATACTATATAACGTTACACGTTATTATGTAACAGTATTTAACGTTATACGTTATAACATAATATTATATAACGTTATACGTTATAGCGTAGTAGTATATAGCGTTACGCGTTATAAGGTAATACTACATAATGTTTTACGTTATAACGTAATAGTACATAACGTTATACGTTATAACGTAGTATTATATAACGTTATACGTCATCAGGTAATACTATATAACGTTACACGGTATTACGTAACAGTATATAACGTTTTACGTTATAACATAATACTATATAACGTTACACGTTATTACGTAACAGCATATAACGTTATACGTTATAACATAATAGTATATAACGTTATACGTTATAACGTAGTAGTATATAACGTTATACGTCATCAGGTAATACTATATAACGTTACACGTTATTACGTAACAGTATATAACGTTATACGTTATAACGTAATACTACATAACCTTTTACGTTATAACATAAAAGTATATAACGTTATACGTTATAACTGACTAGTATATAACGTTATAAGTCATCAGGTAATACTATATAACGTTATACGTTAATACGTATTAGTATATAACGTTATACGTTAGTATGTTATAGTATATAACGTTATACTTTAGTACGTAATATTATATAACATTATACGTTATAACGTAGTAGTATATAACGTTATACGTTATAACATAATAGTATATAACGTTATACGACATCAGGTAATAGATATATAACGTTACACGTTATTACGTAATAGTATATAACTTTATACGTTATAACGTAATAGCATATAACGTTATATTTAATTATGTAATACTATATAACGTTACACGTTATTACGTAACAGTATATAACGTTATACGTTACTACGTATGAGTATATAACGTTATACGTTAATACGTAATAGTATATAATGTTATACGTTAATACGTATTAGTTTATAACGTTATACGTTAGTATGTTGTAGCATATAACGTTATACGTTAGTACGTAATATTATATAACATTATACGTTATAACGTAGTAGTATATAACGTTATACGTTATAACGTAGTAGTATATAACGTTATGCGTCATCAGGTAATACTATGTAACGTTACACGTTATTACGTAACAGTATATAACGTTATACGTTATAACGTAATAGTACATAACGTTTTACGTTAAAACATAAAAGTATATAACGTTACACGTTATAACATAGTAGTATATAACGTTATACGACATCAGGTAATACTATATAACGTTACACGTTATTACGTAACAGTATTTAACGTTATACGTCATAACGTAATAGTATATAACGTTACGCGTTTTAAGGTAATACTACATAACGTTTTACGTTATAACATAATACTATATAACGTTATACGTTATAACTTAGTAGTATATGACGTTACACGTTATAAGGTAATACTACATAACGTTTTACGTTATAACATAATAGTATATAACGTTATACGTTATAACGTAGTATTATATAACGTTATACGTCATCAGGTAATACTATATAAATTTACACGGTATTACGTAACAGTATATAACGTTTTACGTTAGTACGTAATATTATATAACGTTATACGTTATATCTGAGTAGTATATAACGTTCTACGTCATCAGGTAATACTATATAATGTTACACTGTTAGTACGTAATAGTATATAACGTTATACGTCATAACGTAATAGTATATAACGTTACACGTTATAAGGTAATACTACATAAAGTTTTACGTTATTACGTAATAGTATATAACTTTATACGTTATAACGTAATAGCATATAACGTTATATTTAATTATGTAATACTATATAACGTTACACGTTATTACGTAACAGTATATAACGTTATACGTTACTACGTATGAGTATATAACGTTATACGTTAATACGTAATAGTATATAATGTTATACGTTAGTACGTAATAGTATATAACGTTATACGTTAGTACGTAATATTATATATCGTTATGCGTTAGTACGTAATAGTATATAACGTTATACGTTAGTACGTAATAGTATATAACGTTATACGTTAGTACGTAATATTATATAACGTTATACGTTATAACGTAGTAGTATATAACGTTATACGTCGTCAGGTAATACTGTATAAAGTTATACGTTATAACGTAATAGTATATAACGTTATACGTCTTCAGATAATTCTATATAACGTTACACGTTATTACGTAATAGTATATAACTTTATACGTTATAACGTAATAGTATATAACGTTACACGTCATCAGGTAATACTATATAACGTTACACGTTATTATGTAACAGTATTTAACGTTATACGTTATAACATAATATTATATAACGTTATACGTTACAACGTAGTAGTATATAACGTTATACGTCGTCAGGTAATACTATAGAAAGTAATACGTTATAACGTAATAGTATATAATGTTATACGTCATCAGGTAATAGATATATAACGTTACACGTTATTACGTAATAGTATATAACATTATATGTTATAACGTAATAGTATATAACGTTATACGTCATCAGGTAATACTATATAACGTTACACGTTATTATGTAACAGTATTTAACGTTATACGTTATAACATAATATTATATAACGTTATACGTTATAGCGTAGTAGTATATAGCGTTACGCGTTATAAGGTAATACTACATAATGTTTTACGTTATAACGTAATAGTACATAACGTTATACGTTATAACGTAGTATTATATAACGTTATACGTCATCAGGTAATACTATATAACGTTACACGGTATTACGTAACAGTATATAACGTTTTACGTTATAACATAATACTATATAACGTTATACGTTATAACATAATAGTATATAACGTTATACGTTATAACGTAGTAGTATATAACGTTATACGTCATCAGGTAATACTATATAACGTTACACGTTATTACGTAACAGTATATAACGTTATACGTTATAACGTAATACTACATAACCTTTTACGTTATAACATAAAAGTATATAACGTTATACGTTATAACTGACTAGTATATAACGTTATAAGTCATCAGGTAATACTATATAACGTTATACGTTAATACGTATTAGTATATAACGTTATACGTTAGTATGTTATAGTATATAACGTTATACTTTAGTACGTAATATTATATAACATTATACGTTATAACGTAGTAGTATATAACGTTATACGTTATAACATAATAGTATATAACGTTATACGACATCAGGTAATACTATATAACGGTACACGTTATTACGTAACAGTATTTAACGTTATACGTCATAACGTAATAGTATATAACGTTACACGTTATAAGGTAATACTACATAACGTTTTACGTTATAACGTTATAGTATATAACGTTATACGTTATAACGTAGTAGTATATAACGTTATACGAGATCAGGTAATACTATATAACGTTATACGTTATAACGTAGTAGTATATAACGTTAAACGTCATCAGGTAATACTACACAACGTTTTACGTTATAACGTAATAGTATATAATGTTATACGTTATAACGTAAGAGTATATAACGTTATACGTATGACGTAATAGTATATAACGTTAAACATTATAAAGTAATACTATATAATGTTATACTGATAGTACGGAATAGTATAGCTTTACACGTTATAAGGTAATACTACATAACGTTTTACGTTATTACATAATAGTATATAACGTTATACGTTATAACGTAGTAGTATATAACGTTATACGTGATCAGGTAATACTATATAACATTATACGCTATAACGTAGTAGTATATAACGTTATACGTCATCAGGTAATACTATATAACATTATATGTTATTACGTAGTAGAATACAACGTTATACGCTATAAAGTAGCAATATATATCGTTATACTGTTAGTACGTAGTAGTATATAACGTTACACGTAATAAGATAATACTACATAACGTTTTACGTTATAACATAATACTATATAACGTTATACGTTATAACGTAGTAGTATATAACGTTATACGTCATCAGGTAATACTATATAACGTTACACGTTATTACGTAACAGCATATAACGTTATACGTTATAACATAATAGTATATAACGTTATACGTTATATGGTAATACTACATAACGTTTTACGTTATAACGTAATAGTATACAACGTTATACGTTAATACGTAATAGTATATAATGTTATACGTTAGTACGTAATAGTATATAACGTTATACGTTAGTACGTAATATTATATATCGTTATGCGTTAGTACGTAATAGTATATAACGTTATACGTTAGTACGTAATAGTATATAACGTTATACGTTAGTACGTAATATTATATAACGTTATACGTTATAACGTAGTAGTATATAACGTTATACGTCGTCAGGTAATACTATATAAAGTTATACGTTATAACGTAATAGTATATAACGTTATACGTCTTCAGATAATTCTATATAACGTTACACGTTATTACGTAATAGTATATAACTTTATACGTTATAACGTAATAGTATATAACGTTACACGTTATAAGGTAATACTACATAAAGTTTTACGTTATAACATAATAGTATATAACGTTATACGTTACAACGTAGTAGTATATAACGTTATACGTCGTCAGGTAATACTATATAAAGTAATACGTTATAACGTAATAGTATATAATGTTATACGTAATCAGGTAATAGATATATAACGTTACACGTTATTACGTAATAGTATATAACTTTATATGTTATAACGTAATAGTATATAACGTTATACGTCATCAGGTAATACTATATAACGTTACACGTTATTATGTAACAGTATTTAACGTTATACGTTATAACATAATATTATATAACGTTATACGTTATAGCGTAGTAGTATATAGCGTTACGCGTTATAAGGTAATACTACATAATGTTTTACGTTATAACGTAATAGTATATAACGTTATACGTTATAACGTAGTATTATATAACGTTATACGTCATCAGGTAATACTATATAACGTTACACGGTATTACGTAACAGTATATAACGTTTTACGTTATAACATAATACTATATAACGTTACACGTTATTACGTAACAGCATGTAACGTTATACGTTATAACATAATAGTATATAACGTTATACGTTATAACGTAGTAGTATATAACGTTATACGTCATCAAGTAATACTATATAACGTTACACGTTATTACGTAACAGTATATAACGTTATACGTTATAACGTAATACTACATAACCTTTTACGTTATAACATAAAAGTATATAACGTTATACGTTATAACTGACTAGTATATAACGTTATAAGTCATCAGGTAATACTATATAACGTTATACGTTAATACGTATTAGTATATAACGTTATACGTTAGTATGTTATAGTATATAACGTTATACTTTAGTACGTAATATTATATAACATTATACGTTATAACGTAGTAGTATATAACGTTATACGTTATAACATAATAGTATATAACGTTATACGACATCAGGTAATACTATATAACGGTACACGTTATTACGTAACAGTATTTAACGTTATACGTCATAACGTAATAGTATATAACGTTACACGTTATAAGGTAATACTACATAACGTTTTACGTTATAACATAATACTATATAACGTTATACGTTATAACGTAGTAGTATATAACGTTAAACGTCATCAGGTAATACTACACAACGTTTTACGTTATAACGTAATAGTTTATAATGTTATACGTTATAACGTAAGAGTATATAACGTTATACGTATGACGTAATAGTATATAACGTTAAACATTATAAAGTAATACTATATAATGTTATACTGATAGTACGGAATAGTATAGCTTTACACGTTATAAGGTAATACTACATAACGTTTTACGTTATTACATAATAGTATATAACGTTATACGTTATAACGTAGTAGTATATAACGTTATACGTGATCAGGTAATACTATATAACATTATACGTTATAACGTTATAGTATATAACGTTATACGTTATAACGTAATACTACATAACGTTTTACGTTATAACATAAAAGTATATAACGTTATACGTTATAACGTAGTTGTATATAACGTTATACGTCATCAGGTATTACTATATAACGTTATACGTTATAACGTAGTAGTATATAACGTTATACGTCATCAGGTAATACTATATAACGTTACACGTTATTACGTGACAGTATATAACGTTATACGTTATAACGTAATAGTATATAACGTTATACGTTATAACATAATAGTATATAACGTTATACGTTACAACGTAGTAGTATATAACGTTATACGTCATCAGGTAATACTATATAACGTTATACGTCATCAGGTAATACTATATAACGTTACACGGTATTACGTAACAGTATATAACGTTTTACGTTATAACATAATAGTATATAACGTTATACGTTATAACGTAGTAGTATATAACGTTATACGTCATCAGGTAATACTATATAACGTTTCACGTTATTACGTAACAGTATATAACGTTATACGTTATAACGTAATACTACATAACGTTTTACTTTATAACATAAAAGTATATAACGTTATACGTTATAACTGACTAGTATATAACGTTATAAGTCATAAGGTAATACTATATAACGTTATACGGTAATACGTATTAGTATATAACGTTATACGTTAGTATGTTATAGTATATAACGTTATACGTTAGTACGTAATATTATATATCATTATACGTTATAAAGTAGTAGTATATAACGTTATACGTTATGACATAATAGTATATAACGTTATACGTTATGACATAATAGTATATAACGTTATACGTTATAACGTAATAGTATATAACGTTATACGTCATAACGTAATAGTATATAACGTTATACGTTATAAGGTAATACTACATAACGTTTTACGTTATAACATAATACTATATAACGTTACACGTTATAACATAGTAGTATATAACGTTATACGACATCAGGTAATACTATATAACGGTACACGTTATTACGTAACAGTATTTAACGTTATACGTTAGTATGTTATAGTATATAACGTTATACGTTAGTACGTAATAGTATATAACGTTACACGTTATAAGGTAATACTACATAAAGTTTTACGTTATAACATAATAGTATATAACGCTATACGTTATAACGTAGTAGTATATAACGTTATACGTCGTCAGGTAATACTATATAAAGTAATACGTTATAACGTAATAGTATATAACGTTATACGTCATCAGGTAATACTATATAACGTTACACGTTATTATGTAACAGTATTTAACGTTATACGTTATAACATAATATTATATAACGTTATACGTTATAGCGTAGTAGTATATAACGTTACGCGTTATAAGGTAATACTACATATTGTTTTACGTTATAACGTAATAGTAAATAACGTTATACGTTATAACGTAGTATTATATAACGTTATACGTCATCAGGTAATACTATATAACGTTACACGGTATTACGTAACAGTATATAACGTTTTACGTTATAACATAATACTATATAACGTTACACGTTATTACGTAACAGCATATAACGTTATACGTTATAACATAATAGTATATAACGTTATACGTTATAACGTAGTAGTATATAACGTTATACGTCATCAGGTAATACTATATAACGTTACACGTTATTACGTAACAGTATATAACGTTATACGTTATAACGTAATACTACATAACCTTTTACGTTATAACATAAAAGTATATAACGTTATACGTTATAACTGACTAGTATATAACGTTATAAGTCATCAGGTAATACTATATAACGTTATACGTTAATACGTATTAGTATATAACTTTATATGTTATAACGTAATAGTATATAACGTTATACGTCATCAGGTAATACTATATAACGTTACACGTTATTATGTAACAGTATTTAACGTTATACGTTATAACATAATATTATATAACGTTATACGTTATAGCGTAGTAGTATATAACGTTACGCGTTATAAGGTAATACTACATAATGTTTTACGTTATAACGTAATAGTATATAACGTTATACGTTATAACGTAGTATTATATAACGTTATACGTCATCAGGTAATACTATATAACGTTACACGTTATTACGTAACAGTATATAACGTTATACGTTACTACGTATGAGTATATAACGTTATACGTTAATACGTAATAGTATATAATGTTATACGTTAGTACGTAATAGTATATAACGTTATACGTTAGTACGTAATATTATATATCGTTATGCGTTAGTACGTAATAGTATATAACGTTATACGTTAGTACGTAATAGTATATAACGTTATACGTTAGTACGTAATATCATATAACGTTATACGTTATAACGTAGTAGTATATAACGTTATACGTCGTCAGGTAATACTATATAAAGTTATACGTTATAACGTAATAGTATATAACGTTATACGTCTTCAGATAATTCTATATAACGCTACACGTTATTACGTAATAGTATATAACTTTATACGTTATAACGTAATAGTATATAACGTTACACGTTATAAGGTAATACTACATAAAGTTTTACGTTATAACATAATAGTATATAACGTTATACGTTACAACGTAGTAGTATATAACGTTATACGTCGTCAGGTAATACTATATAAAGTAATACGTTATAACGTAATAGTATATAACGTTATAAGTCATCAGGTAATACTATATAACGTTATACGTTAATACGTATTAGTATATAACTTTATATGTTATAACGTAATAGTATATAACGTTATACGTCATCAGGTAATACTATATAACATTACACGTTATTATGTAACAGTATTTAACGTTATACGTTATAACATAATATTATATAATGTTATACGTTATAGCGTAGTAGTATATAACGTTACGCGTTATAAGGTAATACTACATAATGTTTTACGTTATAACGTAACAGTATATAACGTTATACGTTATAACGTAGTATTATATAACGTTATACGTCATCAGGTAATACTATATAACGTTACACGGTATTACGTAACAGTATATAACGTTTTACGTTATAACATAATACTATATAACGTTACACGTTATTACGTAACAGCATATAACGTTATACGTTATAACTGACTAGTATATAACGTTATAAGTCATCAGGTAATACTATATAACGTTATACGTTAATACGTATTAGTATATAACGTTATACGTTAGTATGTTATAGTATATAACGTTATACGTTAGTACGTAATATTATATAACATTATACGTTATAACGTAGTAGTATATAACGTTATACGTTATAACATAATAGTATATAACGTTATACGACATCAGGTAATACTATATAACGGTACACGTTATTACGTAACATTATTTAACGTTATACGTCATAACGTAATAGTATATAACGTTACACGTTATAAGGTAATACTACATAACGTTTTACGTTATAACATAATACTATATAACGTTATACGTTATAACGTAGTAGTATATAACGTTATACGTCATCAGGTAATACTATATAACGTTACACGTTATTACGTAACAGTATATAACGTTATACGTTATAACGTAATACTACATAACGTTTTACGTTATAACGTAAAAGTATATAACGTTATACGTCATAACTGACTAGTATATAACGTTATAAGTCATCAGGTAATACTATATAACGTTATACCTTAATACGTAATAGTATATAACGTTATACGTTAGTATGTTGTAGCATATAACGTTATACGTTAGTACGTAATATTATATAACATTATACGTTATAACGTAGTAGTATATAACGTTATACGTTATAACGTAGTAGTATATAACGTTATGCGTCATCAGGTAATACTATGTAACGTTACACGTTATTACGTAACAGTATATAACGTTATACGTTATAACGTAATAGTACATAACGTTTTACGTTAAAACATAAAAGTATATAACGTTACACGTTATAACATAGTAGTATATAACGTTATACGACATCAGGTAATACTATATAACGTTACACGTTATTACGTAACAGTATTTAACGTTATACGTCATAACGTAATAGTATATAACGTTACGCGTTTTAAGGTAATACTACATCACGTTTTACGTTATAACATAATACTATATAACGTTATACGTTATAACTTAGTAGTATATAACGTTACACGTTATAAGGTAATACTACATAACGTTTTACGTTATAACATAATAGTATATAACGTTATACGTTATAAAGTAATACTATATAACGTTATACGTTATAAAGTAATACTATATAACGTTATACTGTTGGTACGTTATAGTATATAACGTTATACGTTAGTACGTAATATTATATAACGTTGTACGTTATATCTGAGTAGTATATAACGTTCTACGTCATCAGGTAATACTATATAATGTTACACTGTTAGCACGTAATAGTATATAACGTTATACGTCATAACGTAATAGTATATAACGATACACGTAATAAGGTAATACTACATAACGTTTTACGTTATAACATAATAGTATATAACGTAGTAGTATATAACGTTATACGTCATCAGGTAATACTATATAACGTTATACGTTAATACGTAATAGTATATAACGTTACACGTTATAAGGTAATACTACATAAAGTTTTACGTTATAACATAATAGTATATAACGCTATACGTTATAACGTAGTAGTATATAACGTTATACGTCGTCAGGTAATACTATATAAAGTAATACGTTATAACGTAATAGTAAATAACGTTATACGTCATCAGGTAATACTATATAACGTTACACGTTATTATGTAACAGTATTTAACGTTATACGTTATAACATAATATTATATAACGTTATACGTTATAGCGTAGTAGTATATAACGTTACGCGTTATAAGGTAATACTACATAATGTTTTACGTTATAACGTAATAGTAAATAACGTTATACGTTATAACGTAGTATTATATAACGTTATACGTCATCAGGTAATACTATATAACGTTACACGGTATTACGTAACAGTATATAACGTTTTACGTTATAACATAATACTATATAACGTTACACGTTATTACGTAACAGCATATAACGTTATACGTTATAACATAATAGTATATAACGTTATACGTTATAACGTAGTAGTATATAACGTTATACGTCATCAGGTAATACTATATAACGTTACACGTTATTACGTAACAGTATATAACGTTATACGTTATAACGTAATACTACATAACCTTTTACGTTATAACATAAAAGTATGTCGGGTTGACGTTAGGGGCGTATAATGAATCTTCACCAGTGTTGTTCATGGTTGTCGCACAGATATTTATTACACAAGTATGGCTGATACAAGATTGACGAACGGACGCGGTAGCTGGACGCTAATGACAATGGCCCTAAGTTCGATATAGCGAATCCACGGTCAACGGGATGACGAATATACTTTGCTTCAAAGTCTAAGTCGTACTCAACTTACTACTCGTGATACTAGGAACGCTTGATTGACTCTTAGCTAATCAGATTGCCAGAAAAGAATGACTTTCCGTCGCGACGACGCCGCAGAGGAAAACTATGACGGGGTGTGCCTAAGGGCACGAGATCATCGGATTCGTCAAAGAAAGCCTCCACTCGGAGGGTGAGGGAAATAGGCGCTGCTGTTAATTGGTCAATTTCTATGTTGGCGGTTAGAAAAGGATGCTAGCCGCCCTAGAGAGAGAGTTCCTAGCAGGCAACGTCGTACGTGACCAAATCAGGCTTTCCCATAACTTCCCGCAATAGGTGACAGATTTACAGGCTGATAGAATAAAGACTGTTTGTCAATCTGAAGGACTTTAGTTAACTAAGTCCTAAGATTTGTAACGGTTCCTCAGGTTATCTGAACATAAACTGTAAACGATGCATCGGCATCTGGCGATCATCTGGCCCAAAGAATGGGGTCTGTGTGTGGCGAGCTGCGGGGCTGTTGGAATGTATTATTGTCAAGTGTCTGTACTGCCAATTCTTTAAAGGAAAGCTATGTTACTTTATATCTCTGTTAGGTGAAACGTTCATCCCGTGACCGTGGCTACGCTCGGCGACCGGTTGTCGCCTCGAGCCTAAACTCATTGTCTCAAGTTTCGAATGACTGTGTCTGGGTTATTTCGTAAATGCTACAGTATTGAGGCTTTTCCAAATAATTCCAACGGGGGGGACCCGGTGTCCTTTCATCTCCGACACGGCCATCCTGACTATCACACGTCCTCGGGTGTATCTAGAATATTGGGTTTCCCCAATGTTAGATTCGATATAACTGTCGTTATTTACAATTTAGTTAAGTGTCAAAATAGGTCAAGGGTCCAGTTTGACAGCAAAAATTCTGGTCGGACGTTTGATAAAGAAAGAGTTAAAAGAGAGTGGAAATCCGTAACGTTACGATTGATATTCGAAGTGCTAGTCGCATTTTGTGAATCATCAGTCTGGGCGTAATGACATGATGGACCATTCTCGATCTCGCACCTGGACGACCCTCAGTTCTCTGGATCATGATACCACACTGAGCTTTTGTTCAAACACTATGTTAGATGTTATCTCCGTAGTGTTAACGATACTTGAATTGAATTCGGTAACGGTGTGTTGATCCCACACTTACTTTGTTTGGGCCGTATGCCCCCCGTAAGCGTGTGTGTGCCACTATGTTCGATCCGACACCTGATTACCGCACTGGACATGTATGAAGACATTGTCCTTTGCCATATCGCCACACTACGTTAGATGTTATTTCCATGATACTTGAATCGAATTCGGTAACGGTGTGTTGATCCCGCACTTACTTTGTTTGGGCCGTATGCCCCCCGTAAGGCGTATGTGAGCCACCATGTTCGATCCGACACCTGATTACCGCACTGGACATGTATGAAGACATTGTCCTTTGCCATATCGCCACACTGGCATATGCAAACTCTTTCTGCTAAGTGCTGTGGTCAGCATGATCCTCTGGGACCGAGGTACTCGCATCGTCATGGTCACTGTTCTCGTCATCACCGCAGACGTCCAACTCAATAGGAACGCGACTATCTGGCATTTTCTTTAACCTATCATGGCTGTATTTATATGACCGTTTGCCGTCTAGTGTTTTTAAAATGTACCTATCTCCTTCCAAAATTTCCGCTATCACAAATGGACCGCTAAATTTCGGATCTAGTTTCGTTTGGTTCCTTTCCTCGTTTTTCTTTAATACAAAGTCACCGAGATTGAATTTAACTACTTTGGCTTTCGTTTTATCGAATCTTTCCTTATCATACTTAGCGCTATCTTCCATATTTCGTATGGCCTGTTGTCTTACGTTGCAGATATCTATTTCCTTTTCTTCGGTATTTTCAGATAGTAGTAACCCGTAGGGTCTCGCTGTTTTACCAATTAATAATTCTAGCGGACTCGATTTAGTCACACGATGAGTGGTGCAATTTAAAGCTAACTGTATTTCGCCGATCGCGTCTTGCCATGATCGCCCGGTCGTTTCTACTGTTGTAAACATATTCTTTAATGTACCCATAGTACGCTCTACTTGTCCATTCGCTCTACTAGCACCGGTTGCTATTAGGTGGAGTTTAATTTGTCTATCCTTACAAAAATCTTGAAATTCTTTGCCGGTAAAACATCGCCCTTGATCTGCTATTATCCGAGAGGGACTGCCGAATAGAAATATGGCGGACTTAAGTGCCTTAACGGTGCTAAGTGAGTCTATTTTACGAGTGTGGTGTAAGTATACAAATTTGGTAAAGGCATCGATCAGGACAATGACGTATTCTTTCGAGTCGTTCTTGCCGCTCAGCTTTCCCGTTATGTCTACGTGAATGGTATGCCAAGGTATGCTGGTCTTAGGTATGGGATGTAATTCAACTTGCACTTTGCCTGAATTCGCCTTAGAAATCTGACAAGCATGACAGTTCTCTATGAATTTGCGAACATATTTCGCCATCCCTTCGAACCAGTAATACTCGTACAGTTTCTCGAGCGTTTTATCCCAACCTAAGTGCATAATTGACTGGTGTATGTGGTTAATGACGGACCACCTAAACCCTCTTGGTACGATGGGCAGGCAGAGGGTCTTGCCTCTCCTTTGTATTTTACGGTAAAGGGTACCGGATCGTAACTCATACGTACTCGCAATGTCTTCCGCGAACTCGTCGTTTCGCAGTTTGTTGACGATTTCAGAAATTTGAGGGTCGCGACGTTGTTCCGCTAGTAGCCAATCTTCCGAGATTTCGGCCAAATTAATTTTCTTTTCTTCGATCTTGTTGGTGGGGGCGCGGTCGGTGTCTACAAGATTACGCGAGAAGAAATCTACGTGGGCCATTCGTTTGCCTTCTCGATACATAATGTCGAAAGTGAAAGTTTGCAAGTAAGCCCACCACCTATGAACCCTGTCACTTAGACTTACTTTATTACGAGCTGCTTTTAACGAGTTACAATCAGTGACAACGAGAAATTCCCGTCCGTGTAAATAGTGGCGAAACTGTTTAACGGCGTTTACAACTGCCAGGGTCTCTAGTTCATATGAATGATATCTGGATTCCGCGGGGCTCGTTCTCTTACTGTAATATTCTATTACTCGGTTTCTGCCGTCGATTTTGTGCATTAAAATAGCGCCGTATCCGTCCGAACTAGCGTCAGTATGTAATTCTATCGGTAATTCGGGTCAAATATCATCAACACCGGCTCATTGGTCAGGATGGAAATTATTTTTTGCCTTATGGTTTCGTGTCTATCTGTCCAAGTTAGGTTTTTAATACCGGAGGTAAGTGCGTACAACGGTTTCATTACCTGTGAAAATTACATTCTGCCTTAATTAATTCGCTTATTCGTTCGCGCACTATGCTTCGCTCTGCCTCGCTAAGCCTGTGGGGGCTTCTTTGTACGGTGATATTAGGATCAATCAAACGTATCCCTAACTGTCCCGTATTTACACGTGCACGCGGGAAACCCGTAATAAACGAACTTTTAAATTCTCCGAGGATGGAGATCAATCGGTCTTTATCTTTACCGAGCACCTCGGTGTCGACCCCATTAATATCGATTTTACTTTTCGGCGGTTATATTGTAAACATTGGCAGCTTTTGCCCTGCAAATACTGAGGCTATCTTGGGTAATATTTACGTTAAAACCTTGGCTCAAAATTTCGCGGCCTATCATGATGTCGTAATTTAGATAGCCGTCGGCAAGGATGTGAAAAATTATCTCCAACGCAAAACCATTAATACGTACTATGGATGCAATTTGAGACGTGCAATTAATACGGAGATTTCCTATCCCTCGCATTACTACTACGTAGGTCGTTCTTTTGCCGGAAAACTTCGAGGCTACGGACTCTTTGATTAGCGAACATTCGGCTCCAGAATCGAAATAAAACGAGAACGACTCACCCAGATGGCTTAATTTACCAGTTGAAGACTCCACCACGCAGGAGTTGACTCGACGTTCGTTATCAGGGTTGCGATTTGTTTTCTGCAGCAGCGGGCAGTTGGGTGCGATGTGGCCCTCTCCGCGACACTTGAAGCATGACACCTTGGGCGATCCAGCCGGTCGGCTTTTCTCCTGGCGTCGTGCAGTCTCCTGTCTCTCGGTTCTCATTCTCGTACGACACTCCGCTATCTTATGCCCGGGAATACCACAGTGACGACACTTGATCCGGGGGTCAGGTAGCTTCTGCCGTTTAACTTCGGGGCCCGTTGATGGATTTCCTGACGAAGGCGCCAGCCTCTTCTTCGCGTAGTGGAAAGCATTCATTTCCGTCAAAAATTGGTCCAGAGTCTTGATGTCGCTTGTAAGCGCTAGTTTCTCGACACGTTCGTCGCGCAGACTCAGGTGATGAAGAACGGTGGTGATACTTCCTTAGGTTCCGCACCCGCCTCTTGCTCTTTCAATTGACTCACGATGGCCAGAAGCTGCTCGGTAATTGTAGACGGTGGTGATCCCACTTCTGATGTCGGGTTGACGTTAGGGGCGTATAATGAATCTTCACCAGTGTTGTTCATGGTTGTCGCACAGATATTTATTACACAAGTATGGCTGATACAAGATTGACGAACGGACGCGGTAGCTGGACGCTAATGACAATGGCCCTAAGTTCGATATAGCGAATCCACGGTCAACGGGATGACGAATATACTTTGCTTCAAAGTCTAAGTCGTACTCAACTTACTACTCGTGATACTAGGAACGCTTGATTGACTCTTAGCTAATCAGATTGCCAGAAAAGAATGACTTTCCGTCGCGACGACGCTGCAGAGGAAAACTATGACGGGGTGTGCCTAAGGGCACGAGATCATCGGATTCGTCAAAGAAAGCCTCCACTCGGAGGGTGAGGGAAATAGGCGCTGCTGTTAATTGGTCAATTTCTATGTTGGCGGTTAGAAAAGGATGCTAGCCGCCCTAGAGAGAGAGTTCCTAGCAGGCAACGTCGTACGTGACCAAATCAGGCTTTCCCATAACTTCCCGCAATAGGTGACAGATTTACAGGCTGATAGAATAAAGACTGTTTGTCAATCTGAAGGACTTTAGTTAACTAAGTCCTAAGATTTGTAACGGTTCCTCAGGTTATCTGAACATAAACTGTAAACGATGCATCGGCATCTGGCGATCATCTGGCCCAAAGAATGGGGTCTGTGTGTGGCGAGCTGCGGGGCTGTTGGAATGTATTATTGTCAAGTGTCTGTACTGCCAATTCTTTAAAGGAAAGCTATGTTACTTTATATCTCTGTTAGGTGAAACGTTCATCCCGTGACCGTGGCTACGCTCGGCGACCGGTTGTCGCCTCGAGCCTAAACTCATTGTCTCAAGTTTCGAATGACTGTGTCTGGGTTATTTCGTAAATGCTACAGTATTGAGGCTTTTCCAAATAATTCCAACGGGGGGGACCCGGTGTCCTTTCATCTCCGACAAGTATATAACGTTATACGTTATAACTGACTAGTATATAACGTTATAAGTCATCAGGTAATACTATATAACGTTATACGTTAATACGTATTAGTATATAACTTTATATGTTATAACGTAATAGTATATAACGTTATACGTCATCAGGTAATACTATATAACGTTACACGTTATTATGTAACAGTATTTAACGTTATACGTTATAACATAATATTATATAACGTTATACGTTATAGCGTAGTAGTATATAACGTTACGCGTTATAAGGTAATACTACATAATGTTTTACGTTATAACGTAACAGTATATAACGTTATACGTTATAACGTAGTATTATATAACGTTATACGTCATCAGGTAATACTATATAACGTTACACGGTATTACGTAACAGTATATAACGTTTTACGTTATAACATAATACTATATAACGTTACACGTTATTACGTAACAGCATATAACGTTATACGTTATAACTGACTAGTATATAACGTTATAAGTCATCAGGTAATACTATATAACGTTATACGTTAATACGTATTAGTATATAACGTTATACGTTAGTATGTTATAGTATATAACGTTATACGTTAGTACGTAATATTATATAACATTATACGTTATAACGTAGTAGTATATAACGTCATACGTTATAACATAATAGTATATAACGTTATACGACATCAGGTAATACTATATAACGGTACACGTTATTACGTAACATTATTTAACGTTATACGTCATAACGTAATAGTATATAACGTTACACGTTATAAGGTAATACTACATAACGTTTTACGTTATAACATAATACTATATAACGTTATACGTTATAACGTAGTAGTATATAACGTTATACGTCATCAGGTAATACTATATAACGTTACACGTTATTATGTAACAGTATTTAACGTTATACGTTATAACATAATATTATATAACGTTATACGTTATAGCGTAGTAGTATATAACGTTACGCGTTATAAGGTAATACTACATAATGTTTTACGTTATAACGTAATAGTATATAACGTTATACGTCATAACGTAATAGTATATAACGTTACACGTTATTACGTAACAGCATATAACGTTATACGTTATAACATAATAGTATATAACGTTATACGTTATAACGTAGTAGTATATAACGTTATACGTCATCAGGTAATACTATATAACGTTACACGTTATTACGTAACAGTATATAACGTTATACGTTATAACGTAATACTACATAACCTTTTACGTTATAACATAAAAGTATATAACGTTATACGTTATAACTGACTAGTATATAACGTTATAAGTCATCAGGTAATACTATATAACGTTATACGTTAATACGTATTAGTATATAACTTTATATGTTATAACGTAATAGTATATAACGTTATACGTCATCAGGTAATACTATATAACGTTACACGTTATTATGTAACAGTATTTAACGTTATACGTTATAACATAATATTATATAACGTTATACGTTATAGCGTAGTAGTATATAACGTTACGCGTTATAAGGTAATACTACATAATGTTTTACGTTATAACGTAATAGTATATAACGTTATACGTTATAACGTAGTATTATATAACGTTATACGTCATCAGGTAATACTATATAACGTTACACGGTATTACGTAACAGTATATAACGTTTTACGTTATAACATAATAGTATATAACATTATACGTTATTACGTAGTAGAATATAACGTTATACGCTATAAAGTAATACTATATAACGTTATACTGTTAGTACGTAGTAGTATATAACGTTACACATTATAAGGTAATTCTACATAACGTTTTACGTTATAACATAATAGTATATAACGTTATACGTTATAAAGTTATACTATATAACGTTATACTGTTGTTACGTAATAGTAAATAACGTTATACGTCATAACGTAATAGTATATAACGTTACACGTAATAGGGTAATACTACATAACGTTTTACGTTATAACATAATACTATATAACGTTATACTGTTAGTACGTAGTAGTATATAACGTTACACATTATATGGTAATTCTACATAACGTTTTACGTTATAACATAATAGTATATAACGTTATACGTTATAAAGTAATACTATATAACGTTATACTGTTGTTACGTAATAGTAAATAACGTTATACGTCATAACGTAATAGTATATAACGTTACACGTAATAGGGTAATACTACATAACGTTTTACGTTATAACATAATACTATATAACGTTATACGTTATAACGTAGTAGTATATAACGTTATACGTCATCAGGTAATACTATATAACGTTACACGTTATTACGTAACAGCATATAACGTTATACGTTATAACATAATAGTATATAACGTTATACGTTATAACGTAGTAGTATATAACGTTATACGTCATCAGGTAATACTATATAACGTTACACGTTATTACGTAACAGTATATAACGTTATACGTTATAACGTAATACTACATAACGTTTTACGTTATAACATAAAAGTATATAACGTTATACGTTATAACTGACTAGTATATAACGTTATGAGTCATCAGGTAATACTATATAACGTTACACGTTATTATGTAACAGTATTTAACGTTTTACGTTATAACATAATACTATATAACGTTATACGTTATAACGTAGTAGTATATAACGTTATACGTCATCAGGTAATACTACATAACGTTACACGTTATTACGTAACAGCATATAACGTTATACGTTATAACATAATAGTATATAACGTTACACGTTATAACATAGTAGTATATAACGTTATACGACATCAGGTAATACTATATAACGGTACACGTTATTACGTAACAGTATTTAACGTTATACGTCATAACGTAATAGTATATAACGTTACACGTTATAAGGTAATACTACATAACGTTTTACGTTATAACATAATACTATATAACGTTATACGTTATAACGTAGTAGTATATAGCGTTATACGTCATCAGGTAATACTATATAACATTATACGTTATTACGTAATAGAATGTAACGTTATACGTTATAACGTAGTATTATATAACGTTATACGTCATCAGGTAATACTATATAACGTTATACTGTTAATACGTAATAGTATATAACGTTACACGTTATAAGGTAATACTACATAACGTTTTACGTTATAACATAATAGTATATAACGTTATACGTTATAAAGTAATACTATATAACGTTATACTGTTGTTACGTTATAGTATATAACGTTATACGTTATATCTGAGTAGTATATAACGTCCTACGTCATCAGGTAATACCACATAATGTTACACTGTTAGTACGTAATAGTATATAACGTTATACGTCATAACGTCATAGTATATAACGTTACACGTAATAAAGTAATACTACATAACGTTTTACGTTATAACATAATAGTATATAATGTTATACGTATGACGTAATAGTATATAATGTTATACGTTAGTACGTAATTGTATATAACGTTATACGTTATAACTGACTAGTATATAACGTTATAACTCATCAGGTAATACTATACAACATTATACGGTAATACGTAATAGTATATAACGTTATACGCTAGTACGTAATAGTATATAACGTTATACGTTAGTACGTAATAGTATATAACGTTACACGTTAGTACGTTATAGTATACAACGTTATACGTTAGTACCTAATATTATATCACGTTATACGTTATAACGTAGAAGTATATCACGTTATACTTCGTCAGGTAATACTATATAACGTTACACGGTATTACGTAACAGTATATAACGTTTTATGTTATAACATAATATTATATAACGCTATACGTTATAGCGTAGTAGTATATAACGTTATGCGTTATAAGGTAATACTACATAATGTTTTACGTTATAACGTAATAGTATCTAACGTTATACGTTATAACGTAGTATTATATAACGTTATACGTCATCAGGTAATACTATATAACGTTACACGGTATTACGTAACAGTATGTAACGTTTTACGTTATAACATAATAGTATATAACATTATACGTTATTACGTAGTGGAATATAACGTTATACGCTATAAAGTAATACTATATAACGTTATACTGTTAGTACGTAGTAGTATATAACGTTACACGTACTAAAGTAATACTACATAACGTTTTACGTTATAACATAATAGTATATAATGTTATACGTATGACGTAATAGTATATAATGTTAGTAAAGTAATACTATATAACGTTATACTGTTGTTACGTAATAGTAAATAACGTTATACGTCATAACGTAATACTACATAACGTTTTACGTTATAACATAAAAGTATATAACGTTATACGTTATAACTGACTAGTATATAACGTTATAAGTCATCAGGTAATACTATATAACGTTACACGTTATTATGTAACAGTATTTAACGTTTTGCGTTATAACATAATACTATATAACGTTATACGTTATAACGTAGTAGTATATAACGTTATACGTCATCAGGTAATACTATATAACGTTACACGTTATTATGTAACAGTATTTAACGTTATACGTTATAACATAATATTATATAACGTTATACGTTATAGCGTAGTAGTATATAACGTTACGCGTTATAAGGTAATACTACATAATGTTTTACGTTATAACGTAATAGTATATAACGTTATACGTTATAACGTAGTATTATATAACGTTATACGTCATCAGGTAATACTATATAACGTTACACGGTATTACGTAACAGTATATAACGCTTTACCTTATAACATAATAGTATATAACATTATACGTTATTACGTAGTAGAATATAACGTTATACGCTATAAAGTAATACTATATAACGTTATAATTTTAGTACGTAGTAGTATATAACGTTACACATGATAAGGTAATTCTACATAACGTTTTACGTTATAACATAATAGAATATAACGTAGTAGTATATAACGTTATACGTCATCAGGTAATACTATATAACGTTACACGTTATTATGTAACAGTATCTAACGTTTTACGTTATAACATAATACTATATAACGTTATACGTTATAACGTAGTAGTATATAACGTTATACGACATCAGGTAATACTATATAACGGTACACGTTATTACGTAACAGTATTTAACGTTATACGTCATAACGTAATAGTATATAACGTTACACTGTTGTTACGTTATAGTATATAACGTTATACGTTATATCTGAGTAGTATATAACGTTCTACGTCATCAGGTAATACCACATAATGTTACACTGTTAGTACGTAATAGTATATAACGTTATACGTTAGTGCGTAATATTATATATCGTTATTCGTTAGTACGTAATAGTATATAACGTTATACGTTAGTATCTAACATTATGTAACGTTATACGTTATAACGTAGTAGTATATAACGTTAAACGTCGTCAGGTAATACTATATAACGTTATACGTTATATCGTAATAGTATATAACGTTATACGTTAATACGTAATAGTATATAACGTTATGCGATAGTACGTAATAGTATATAACGTTATAGGTTAGTACGTAATAGTACATAACGTTATACGTTATAACTGACAAGTATATAACGTTATACGTTATTACGTAATAGTACATAACGTTATACGTTATAACTGACTAGTATATAACGTTATAAGTCATCAGGTAATACTATATAACGTTATACGTTAATACGTAATACTATATAACGTTATACGTTATTACGTAACATTATATAACGTTATACGTTAGTACGTAATAGTATATAACGTTATACGTTAGTACGTAATAGTATATAACGTTATACGTTATAATTGAGTAGTATATAACGTTAAACGTCATCAGGTAATACTACATAACGTTTTACGTTATAACGTAATAGTATATAACGTTATACGTTATAACGTAAGAGTATATAACGTTATGCGTATGACGTAATAGTATATAACGTTATACGTCATAACGTAATAGTATATTACGTTATACCTTAGTACGTAATAGTATATAACGTTATACGTTATAACTGAGTAGTATATAACGTTAAACGTCATCGGGTAATACTATATAATGTTATACTGTTAGTACGTAATAGTATATAACGTTATACTACATAACGTAATAGTATATAACGTTATGCGTTATAAGGTAATAATACATAATGGTTTACGTTATAACGTAATAGTATATAACGTTATACGTTATAACGTAGTATTATATAACGTTATACGTCTTTATGTAATACTATATAACGTTACACGTTATTACGTAATAGTATATAACTTTATACGTTATAACGTAATAGCATATAACCTTATACGTCATTAGGTAATACTATATAACGTTATACGTTATTACGTAAAATGATATAAAGGTATACGCTTGTAAGTTATAGTATATACCGTTATACGTGATAACGTAATAGTATATAACGTTATACGTTATAAGGTAATACTACATAAAGTTTTACGATATAACATAATAGTATATAACGTTATACGCTATAACGTAGTAGTATATAACGTTATACGTCATCAGGTAATACTATATAACGTTATACTGTTGGTACGTTATAGTATATAACGTTATACGTTAGTACGTAATATTATATAACGTTATACGTTATATCTGAGTAGTATATAACGTTCTACATCATCAGGTAATACTATATAACGTTACACGTTATTATGTAACAGTATTTAACGTTATACGTTATAACATAATATTATATAACGTTATACGTTATAGCGTAGTAGTATATAACGTTACGCGTTATAAGGTAATACTACATAATGTTTTACGTTATAACGTAATAGTATATAACGTTATACGTTATAACGTAGTATTATATAACGTTATACGTCATCAGGTAATACTATATAACGTTACACGGTATTACGTAACAGTATATAACGCTTTACGTTATAACATAATAGTATATAACATTATACGTTATTACGTAGTAGAATATAACGTTATACGCTATAAAGTAATACTATATAACGTTATAATTTTAGTACGTAGTAGTATATAACGTTACACATGATAAGGTAATTCTACATAACGTTTTACGTTATAACATAATAGAATATAACGTAGTAGTATATAACGTTATACGTCATCAGGTAATACTATATAACGTTATACGTTAATACGTAATAGTATATAACGTTATACGTTAGTACGTAATATTATATAACGTTATACGTTATAACGCAGTAGTATATAACATTCTACGTCATCAGGTAATACTATATAATGTTACACTGTTAGTACGTAACAGTATATAACGTTACACGTCATAACGTAATAGCATATAACGATACACGTAATAAGGTAATACTACATAACGTTTTACGTTATAACATAATAGTATATAACGTAGTAGTATATAACGTTATACGTCATCAGGTAATACTATATAACGTTATACGTTAATACGTAATAGTATATAACGTTATACGTTAGTACGTAATATTATATAACGTTATACGTTATAACGTAGTAGTATATAACGTTATACGTCGTCAGGTAATACTATATAAAGTTATACGTTATAACGTAATAGTATATAACGTTATACGTCATCAGGTAATAGATATATAACGTTACATGTTATTACGTAGTAGTATATAACTTTATATGTTATAACGTAATAGTATATAACGATATACGTCATCAGATAATTCTATATAACGTTACACGTTATTACGTAATAGTATATAACTTTATACGTTATAACGTAATAGTATATAACATTACACGTTATAAGGTAATACTACATAAAGTTTTACGTTATAACATAATAGTATATAACGTTATACGTTATAACGTAGTATTATATAACGTTATACGTCATCAGGTAATACTATATAACGTTACACGGTATTACGTAACAATATATAACGTTTTACGTTACAACATAATAGTATATAACATTATACGTTATTACGTAGTAGAATATAACGTTATACGCTATACAGTAATACTATATAACGTTACACGTTATTACGTAACAGTATATAACGTTATACGTTATAACTTAATACTAGATAACGTTTTACGTTATAACATAAAAGTATATAACGTTATACGTTATAACGTAACACTACATAACGTTTTACGTTATAACATAAAAGTATATAACGTTATACGTTATAACTGACTAGTATATAACGTTATAAGTCATCAGGTAATACTATATAACGTTATACGTTAATACGTATTAGTATATAACGTTATACGTTAGTATGTTATAGTATATAACGTTATACGTTAGTACGTAATATTATATAACATTATACGTTATAACGTAGTAGTATATAACGTTATACGTTATAACGTAGTAGTATATAACGTTATACGTCATCAGGTAATACTATATAACGTTACACGTTATTACGTAACAGTATATGACGTTATACGTTATAACGTAATAGTATATAACGTTATACGTCATAACGTAATAGTATACAACGTTATACGTTAATACGTAATAGTATATAATGTTATACGTTAGTACGTAATAGTATATAACGTTATACGTTAGTACGTAATATTATATATCGTTATGCGTTAGTACGTAATAGTATATAACGTTATACGTTAGTACGTAATAGTATATAACGTTATACGTTAGTACGTAATATTATATAACGTTATACGTTATAACGTAGTAGTATATAACGTTATACGTCGTCAGGTAATACTATATAAAGTTATACGTTATAACGTAATAGTATATAACGTTATACGTCTTCAGATAATTCTATATAACGTTACACGTTATTACGTAATAGTATATAACTTTATACGTTATAACGTAATAGTATATAACGTTACACGTTATAAGGTAATACTACATAAAGTTTTACGTTATAACATAATAGTATATAACGTTATACGTTACAACGTAGTAGTATATAACGTTATACGTCGTCAGGTAATACTATATAAAGTAATACGTTATAACGTAATAGTATATAATGTTATACGTCATCAGGTAATAGATATATAACGTTACACGTTATTACGTAATAGTATATAACTTTATATGTTATAACGTAATAGTATATAACGTTATACGTCATCAGGTAATACTATATAACGTTACACGTTATTATGTAACAGTATTTAACGTTATACGTTATAACATAATATTATATAACGTTATACGTTATAGCGTAGTAGTATATAGCGTTACGCGTTATAAGGTAATACTACATAATGTTTTACGTTATAACGTAATAGTATATAACGTTATACGTTAGAACGTAGTATTATATAACGTTATACGTCATCAGGTAATACTATATAACGTTACACGGTATTACGTAACAGTATATAACGTTTTACGTTATAACATAATACTATATAACGTTACACGTTATTACGTAACAGCATATAACGTTATACGTTATAACATAATAGTATATAACGTTATACGTTATAACGTAGTAGTATATAACGTTATACGTCATCAGGTAATACTATATAACGTTACACGTTATTACGTAACAGTATATAACGTTATACGTTATAACGTAATACTACATAACCTTTTACGTTATAACATAAAAGTATATAACGTTATACGTTATAACTGACTAGTATATAACGTTATAAGTCATCAGGTAATACTATATAACGTTATACGTTAATACGTATTAGTATATAACGTTATACGTTAGTATGTTGTAGCATATAACGTTATACGTTAGTACGTAATATTATATAACATTATACGTTATAACGTAGTAGTATATAACGTTATACGTTATAACGTAGTAGTATATAACGTTATGCGTCATCAGGTAATACTATGTAACGTTACACGTTATTACGTAACAGTATATAACGTTATACGTTATAACGTAATAGTACATAACGTTTTACGTTAAAACATAAAAGTATATAACGTTACACGTTATAACATAGTAGTATATAACGTTATACGACATCAGGTAATACTATATAACGTTACACGTTATTACGTAACAGTATTTAACGTTATACGTCATAACGTAATAGTATATAACGTTACGCGTTTTAAGGTAATACTACATAACGTTTTACGTTATAACATAATACTATATAACGTTATACGTTATAACTTAGTAGTATATGACGTTACACGTTATAAGGTAATACTACATAACGTTTTACGTTATAACATAATAGTATATAACGTTATACGTTATAACGTAGTATTATATAACGTTATACGTCATCAGATAATACTATATAAATTTACACGGTATTACGTAACAGTATATAACGTTTTACGTTAGTACGTAATATTATATAACGTTATACGTTATATCTGAGTAGTATATAACGTTCTACGTCATCAGGTAATACTATATAATGTTACACTGTTAGTACGTAATAGTATATAACGTTATACGTCATAACGTAATAGTATATAACGTTACACGTTATAAGGTAATACTACATAAAGTTTTACGTTATAACATAATAGTATATAACGTTATACGTTATAACGTAGTAGTATATAACGTTATACGTCGTCAGGTAATACTATATAAAGTTATACGTTATAACGTAATAGTATATAACGTTATACGTCATCAGGTAATAGATATATAACGTTACACGTTATTACGTAATAGTATATAACTTTATACGTTATAACGTAATAGCATATAACGTTATATTTAATTATGTAATACTATATAACGTTACACGTTATTACGTAACAGTATATAACGTTATACGTTACTACGTATGAGTATATAACGTTATACGTTAATACGTAATAGTATATAATGTTATACGTTAGTACGTAATAGTATATAACGTTATACGTTAGTACGTAATATTATATATCGTTATGCGTTAGTACGTAATAGTATATAACGTTATACGTTAGTACGTAATAGTACATAACGTTATACGTTAGTACGTAATATTATATAACGTTATACGTTATAACGTAGTAGTATATAACGTTATACGTCGTCAGGTAATACTATATAAAGTTATACGTTATAACGTAATAGTATATAACGTTATACGTCTTCAGATAATTCTATATAACGTTACACGTTATTACGTAATAGTATATAACTTTATACGTTATAACGTAATAGTATATAACGTTACACGTCATCAGGTAATACTATATAACGTTACACGTTATTATGTAACAGTATTTAACGTTATACGTTATAACATAATATTATATAACGTTATACGTTACAACGTAGTAGTATATAACGTTATACGTCGTCAGGTAATACTATAGAAAGTAATACGTTATAACGTAATAGTATATAATGTTATACGTCATCAGGTAATAGATATATAACGTTACACGTTATTACGTAATAGTATATAACATTATATGTTATAACGTAATAGTATATAACGTTATACGTCATCAGGTAATACTATATAACGTTACACGTTATTATGTAACAGTATTTAACGTTATACGTTATAACATAATATTATATAACGTTATACGTTATAGCGTAGTAGTATATAGCGTTACGCGTTATAAGGTAATACTACATAATGTTTTACGTTATAACGTAATAGTACATAACGTTATACGTTATAACGTAGTATTATATAACGTTATACGTCATCAGGTAATACTATATAACGTTACACGGTATTACGTAACAGTATATAACGTTTTACGTTATAACATAATACTATATAACGTTACACGTTATTACGTAACAGCATATAACGTTATACGTTATAACATAATAGTATATAACGTTATACGTTATAACGTAGTAGTATATAACGTTATACGTCATCAGGTAATACTATATAACGTTACACGTTATTACGTAACAGTATATAACGTTATACGTTATAACGTAATACTACATAACCTTTTACGTTATAACATAAAAGTATATAACGTTATACGTTATAACTGACTAGTATATAACGTTATAAGTCATCAGGTAATACTATATAACGTTATACGTTAATACGTATTAGTATATAACGTTATACGTTAGTATGTTATAGTATATAACGTTATACTTTAGTACGTAATATTATATAACATTATACGTTATAACGTAGTAGTATATAACGTTATACGTTATAACATAATAGTATATAACGTTATACGACATCAGGTAATAGATTTATAACGTTACACGTTATTACGTAATAGTATATAACTTTATACGTTATAACGTAATAGCATATAACGTTATATTTAATTATGTAATACTATATAACGTTACACGTTATTACGTAACAGTATATAACGTTATACGTTACTACGTATGAGTATATAACGTTATACGTTAATACGTAATAGTATATAATGTTATACGTTAATACGTATTAGTTTATAACGTTATACGTTAGTATGTTGTAGCATATAACGTTATACGTTAGTACGTAATATTATATAACATTATACGTTATAACGTAGTAGTATATAACGTTATACGTTATAACGTAGTAGTATATAACGTTATGCGTCATCAGGTAATACTATGTAACGTTACACGTTATTACGTAACAGTATATGACGTTACACGTTATAAGGTAATACTACATAACGTTTTACGTTATAACATAATAGTATATAACGTTATACGTTATAACGTAGTATTATATAACGTTATACGTCATCAGGTAATACTATATAAATTTACACGGTATTACGTAACAGTATATAACGTTTTACGTTAGTACGTAATATTATATAACGTTATACGTTATATCTGAGTAGTATATAACGTTCTACGTCATCAGGTAATACTATATAATGTTACACTGTTAGTACGTAATAGTATATAACGTTATACGTCATAACGTAATAGTATATAACGTTACACGTTATAAGGTAATACTACATAAAGTTTTACGTTATTACGTAATAGTATATAACTTTATACGTTATAACGTAATAGCATATAACGTTATATTTAATTATGTAATACTATATAACGTTACACGTTATTACGTAACAGTATATAACGTTATACGTTACTACGTATGAGTATATAACGTTATACGTTAATACGTAATAGTATATAATGTTATACGTTAGTACGTAATAGTGTATAACGTTATACGTTAGTACGTAATATTATATATCGTTATGCGTTAGTACGTAATAGTATATAACGTTATACGTTAGTACGTAATAGTATATAACGTTATACGTTAGTACGTAATATTATATAACGTTATACGTTATAACGTAGTAGTATATAACGTTATACGTCGTCAGGTAATACTGTATAAAGTTATACGTTATAACGTAATAGTATATAACGTTATACGTCTTCAGATAATTCTATATAACGTTACACGTTATTACGTAATAGTATATAACTTTATACGTTATAACGTAATAGTATATAACGTTACACGTCATCAGGTAATACTATATAACGTTACACGTTATTATGTAACAGTATTTAACGTTATACGTTATAACATAATATTATATAACGTTATACGTTACAACGTAGTAGTATATAACGTTATACGTCGTCAGGTAATACTATAGAAAGTAATACGTTATAACGTAATAGTATATAATGTTATACGTCATCAGGTAATAGATATATAACGTTACACGTTATTACGTAATAGTATATAACATTATATGTTATAACGTAATAGTATATAACGTTATACGTCATCAGGTAATACTATATAACGTTACACGTTATTATGTAACAGTATTTAACGTTATACGTTATAACATAATATTATATAACGTTATACGTTATAGCGTAGTAGTATATAGCGTTACGCGTTATAAGGTAATACTACATAATGTTTTACGTTATAACGTAATAGTACATAACGTTATACGTTATAACGTAGTATTATATAACGTTATACGTCATCAGGTAATACTATATAACGTTACACGGTATTACGTAACAGTATATAACGTTTTACGTTATAACATAATACTATATAACGTTATACGTTATAACATAATAGTATATAACGTTATACGTTATAACGTAGTAGTATATAACGTTATACGTCATCAGGTAATACTATATAACGTTACACGTTATTACGTAACAGTATATAACGTTATACGTTATAACGTAATACTACATAACCTTTTACGTTATAACATAAAAGTATATAACGTTATACGTTATAACTGACTAGTATATAACGTTATAAGTCATCAGGTAATACTATATAACGTTATACGTTAATACGTATTAGTATATAACGTTATACGTTAGTATGTTATAGTATATAACGTTATACTTTAGTACGTAATATTATATAACATTATACGTTATAACGTAGTAGTATATAACGTTATACGTTATAACATAATAGTATATACCGTTATACGACATCAGGTAATACTATATAACGGTACACGTTATTACGTAACAGTATTTAACGTTATACGTCATAACGTAATAGTATATAACGTTACACGTTATAAGGTAATACTACATAACGTTTTACGTTATAACGTTATAGTATATAACGTTATACGTTATAACGTAGTAGTATATAACGTTATACGAGATCAGGTAATACTATATAACGTTATACGTTATAACGTAGTAGTATATAACGTTAAACGTCATCAGGTAATACTACACAACGTTTTACGTTATAACGTAATAGTATATAATGTTATACGTTATAACGTAAGAGTATATAACGTTATACGTATGACGTAATAGTATATAACGTTAAACATTATAAAGTAATACTATATAATGTTATACTGATAGTACGGAATAGTATAGCTTTACACGTTATAAGGTAATACTACATAACGTTTTACGTTATTACATAATAGTATATAACGTTATACGTTATAACGTAGTAGTATATAACGTTATACGTGATCAGGTAATACTATATAACATTATACGCTATAACGTAGTAGTATATAACGTTATACGTCATCAGGTAATACTATATAACATTATATGTTATTACGTAGTAGAATATAACGTTATACGCTATAAAGTAGCAATATATATCGTTATACTGTTAGTACGTAGTAGTATATAACGTTACACGTAATAAGATAATACTACATAACGTTTTACGTTATAACATAATACTATATAACGTTATACGTTATAACGTAGTAGTATATAACGTTATACGTCATCAGGTAATACTATATAACGTTACACGTTATTACGTAACAGCATATAACGTTATACGTTATAACATAATAGTATATAACGTTATACGTTATATGGTAATACTACATAACGTTTTACGTTATAACGTAATAGTATACAACGTTATACGTTAATACGTAATAGTATATAATGTTATACGTTAGTACGTAATAGTATATAACGTTATACGTTAGTACGTAATATTATATATCGTTATGCGTTAGTACGTAATAGTATATAACGTTATACGTTAGTACGTAATAGTATATAACGTTATACGTTAGTACGTAATATTATATAACGTTATACGTTATAACGTAGTAGTATATAACGTTATACGTCGTCAGGTAATACTATATAAAGTTATACGTTATAACGTAATAGTATATAACGTTATACGTCTTCAGATAATTCTATATAACGTTACACGTTATTACGTAATAGTATATAACTTTATACGTTATAACGTAATAGTATATAACGTTACACGTTATAAGGTAATACTACATAAAGTTTTACGTTATAACATAATAGTATATAACGTTATACGTTACAACGTAGTAGTATATAACGTTATACGTCGTCAGGTAAAACTATATAAAGTAATACGTTATAACGTAATAGTATATAATGTTATACGTAATCAGGTAATAGATATATAACGTTACACGTTATTACGTAATAGTATATAACTTTATATGTTATAACGTAATAGTATATAACGTTATACGTCATCAGGTAATACTATATAACGTTACACGTTATTATGTAACAGTATTTAACGTTATACGTTATAACATAATATTATATAACGTTATACGTTATAGCGTAGTAGTATATAGCGTTACGCGTTATAAGGTAATACTACATAATGTTTTACGTTATAACGTAATAGTATATAACGTTATACGTTATAACGTAGTATTATATAACGTTATACGTCATCAGGTAATACTATATAACGTTACACGGTATTACGTAACAGTATATAACGTTTTACGTTATAACATAATACTATATAACGTTACACGTTATTACGTAACAGCATGTAACGTTATACGTTATAACATAATAGTATATAACGTTATACGTTATAACGTAGTAGTATATAACGTTATACGTCATCAAGTAATACTATATAACGTTACGCGTTATTACGTAACAGTATATAACGTTATACGTTATAACGTAATACTACATAACCTTTTACGTTATAACATAAAAGTATATAACGTTATACGTTATAACTGACTAGTATATAACGTTATAAGTCATCAGGTAATACTATATAACGTTATACGTTAATACGTATTAGTATATAACGTTATACGTTAGTATGTTATAGTATATAACGTTATACTTTAGTACGTAATATTATATAACATTATACGTTATAACGTAGTAGTATATAACGTTATACGTTATAACATAATAGTATATAACGTTATACGACATCAGGTAATACTATATAACGGTACACGTTATTACGTAACAGTATTTAACGTTATACGTCATAACGTAATAGTATATAACGTTACACGTTATAAGGTAATACTACATAACGTTTTACGTTATAACATAATACTATATAACGTTATACGTTATAACGTAGTAGTATATAACGTTAAACGCCATCAGGTAATACTACACAACGTTTTACGTTATAACGTAATAGTATATAATGTTATACGTTATAACGTAAGAGTATATAACGTTATACGTATGACGTAATAGTATATAACGTTAAACATTATAAAGTAATACTATATAATGTTATACTGATAGTACGGAATAGTATAGCTTTACACGTTATAAGGTAATACTACATAACGTTTTACGTTATTACATAATAGTATATAACGTTATACGTTATAACGTAGTAGTATATAACGTTATACGTGATCAGGTAATACTATATAACATTATACGTTATAACGTTATAGTATATAACGTTATACGTTATAACGTAATACTACATAACGTTTTACGTTATAACATAAAAGTATATAACGTTATACGTTATAACGTAGTTGTATATAACGTTATACGTCATCAGGTATTACTATATAACGTTATACGTTATAACGTAGTAGTATATAACGTTATACGTCATCAGGTAATACTATATAACGTTACACGTTATTACGTGACAGTATATAACGTTATACGTTATAACGTAATAGTATATAACGTTATACGTTATAACATAATAGTATATAACGTTATACGTTACAACGTAGTAGTATATAACGTTATACGTCATCAGGTAATACTATATAACGTTATACGTCATCAGGTAATACTATATAACGTTACACGGTATTACGTAACAGTATATAACGTTTTACGTTATAACATAATAGTATATAACGTTATACGTTATAACGTAGTAGTATATAACGTTATACGTCATCAGGTAATACTATATAACGTTTCACGTTATTACGTAACAGTATATAACGTTATACGTTATAACGTAATACTACATAACGTTTTACTTTATAACATAAAAGTATATAACGTTATACGTTATAACTGACTAGTATATAACGTTATAAGTCATAAGGTAATACTATATAACGTTATACGGTAATACGTATTAGTATATAACGTTATACGTTAGTATGTTATAGTATATAACGTTATACGTTAGTACGTAATATTATATATCATTATACGTTATAAAGTAGTAGTATATAACGTTATACGTTATGACATAATAGTATATAACGTTATACGTTATGACATAATAGTATATAACGTTATACGTTATAACGTAATAGTATATAACGTTATACGTCATAACGTAATAGTATATAACGTTATACGTTATAAGGTAATACTACATAACGTTTTACGTTATAACATAATACTATATAACGTTACACGTTATAACATAGTAGTATATAACGATATACGACATCAGGTAATACTATATAACGGTACACGTTATTACGTAACAGTATTTAACGTTATACGTTAGTATGTTATAGTATATAACGTTATACGTTAGTACGTAATAGTATATAACGTTACACGTTATAAGATAATACTACATAACGTTTTACGTTATAACATAATACTATATAACGTTATACGTTATAACGTAGTAGTATATAACGTTATACGACATCAGGTAATACTATATAACGTTACACGTTATTACGTAACAGTATTTAACGTTATACGTCATAACGTAATAGTATATAACGTTACGCGTTTTAAGGTAATACTACATCACGTTTTACGTTATAACATAATACTATATAACGTTATACGTTATAACTTAGTAGTATATAACGTTACACGTTATAAGGTAATACTACATAACGTTTTACGTTATAACATAATAGTATATAACGTTATACGTTATAAAGTAATACTATATAACGTTATACGTTATAAAGTAATACTATATAACGTTATACTGTTGGTACGTTATAGTATATAACGTTATACGTTAGTACGTAATATTATATAACGTTATACGTTATATCTGAGTAGTATATAACGTTCTACGTCATCAGGTAATACTATATAATGTTACACTGTTAGCACGTAATAGTATATAACGTTATACGTCATAACGTAATAGTATATAACGATACACGTAATAAGGTAATACTACATAACGTTTTACGTTATAACATAATAGTATATAACGTAGTAGTATATAACGTTATACGTCATCAGGTAATACTATATAACGTTATACGTTAATACGTAATAGTATATAACGTTACACGTTATAAGGTAATACTACATAAAGTTTTACGTTATAACATAATAGTATATAACGCTATACGTTATAACGTAGTAGTATATAACGTTATACGTCGTCAGGTAATACTATATAAAGTAATACGTTATAACGTAATAGTATATAACGTTATACGTCATCAGGTAATACTATATAACGTTACACGTTATTATGTAACAGTATTTAACGTTATACGTTATAACATAATATTATATAACGTTATACGTTATAGCGTAGTAGTATATAACGTTACGCGTTATAAGGTAATACTACATAATGTTTTACGTTATAACGTAATAGTAAATAACGTTATACGTTATAACGTAGTATTATATAACGTTATACGTCATCAGGTAATACTATATAACGTTACACGGTATTACGTAACAGTATATAACGTTTTACGTTATAACATAATACTATATAACGTTACACGTTATTACGTAACAGCATATAACGTTATACGTTATAACATAATAGTATATAACGTTATACGTTATAACGTAGTAGTATATAACGTTATACGTCATCAGGTAATACTATATAACGTTACACGTTATTACGTAACAGTATATAACGTTATACGTTATAACGTAATACTACATAACCTTTTACGTTATAACATAAAAGTATATAACGTTATACGTTATAACTGACTAGTATATAACGTTATAAGTCATCAGGTAATACTATATAACGTTATACGTTAATACGTATTAGTATATAACTTTATATGTTATAACGTAATAGTATATAACGTTATACGTCATCAGGTAATACTATATAACGTTACACGTTATTATGTAACAGTATTTAACGTTATACGTTATAACATAATATTATATAACGTTATACGTTATAGCGTAGTAGTATATAACGTTACGCGTTATAAGGTAATACTACATAATGTTTTACGTTATAACGTAATAGTATATAACGTTATACGTTATAACGTAGTATTATATAACGTTATACGTCATCAGGTAATACTATATAACGTTACACGTTATTACGTAACAGTATATAACGTTATACGTTACTACGTATGAGTATATAACGTTATACGTTAATACGTAATAGTATATAATGTTATACGTTAGTACGTAATAGTATATAACGTTATACGTTAGTACGTAATATTATATATCGTTATGCGTTAATACGTAATAGTATATAACGTTATACGTTAGTACGTAATAGTATATAACGTTATACGTTAGTACGTAATATCATATAACGTTATACGTTATAACGTAGTAGTATATAACGTTATACGTCGTCAGGTAATACTATATAAAGTTATACGTTATAACGTAATAGTATATAACGTTATACGTCTTCAGATAATTCTATATAACGCTACACGTTATTACGTAATAGTATATAACTTTATACGTTATAACGTAATAGTATATAACGTTACACGTTATAAGGTAATACTACATAAAGTTTTACGTTATAACATAATAGTATATAACGTTATACGTTACAACGTAGTAGTATATAACGTTATACGTCGTCAGGTAATACTATATAAAGTAATACGTTATAACGTAATAGTATATAACGTTATAAGTCATCAGGTAATACTATATAACGTTATACGTTAATACGTATTAGTATATAACTTTATATGTTATAACGTAATAGTATATAACGTTATACGTCATCAGGTAATACTATATAACGTTACACGTTATTATGTAACAGTATTTAACGTTATACGTTATAACATAATATTATATAACGTTATACGTTATAACGTAGTATTATATAACGTTATACGTCATCAGGTAATACTATATAACGTTACACGGTATTACGTAACAGTATATAACGTTTTACGTTATAACATAATACTATATAACGTTACACGTTATTACGTAACAGCATATAACGTTATACGTTATAACTGACTAGTATATAACGTTATAAGTCATCAGGTAATACTATATAACGTTATACGTTAATACGTATTAGTATATAACGTTATACGTTAGTATGTTATAGTATATAACGTTATACGTTAGTACGTAATATTATATAACATTATACGTTATAACGTAGTAGTATATAACGTTATACGTTATAACATAATAGTATATAACGTTATACGACATCAGGTAATACTATATAACGGTACACGTTATTACGTAACATTATTTAACGTTATACGTCATAACGTAATAGTATATAACGTTACACGTTATAAGGTAATACTACATAACGTTTTACGTTATAACATAATACTATATAACGTTATACGTTATAATGTAGTAGTATATAACGTTATACGTCATCAGGTAATACTATATAACGTTACACGTTATTACGTAACAGTATATAACGTTATACGTTATAACGTAATACTACATAACGTTTTACGTTATAACGTAAAAGTATATAACGTTATACGTCATAACTGACTAGTATATAACGTTATAAGTCATCAGGTAATACTATATAACGTTATACCTTAATACGTAATAGTATATAACGTTATACGTTAGTATGTTGTAGCATATAACGTTATACGTTAGTACGTAATATTATATAACATTATACGTTATAACGTAGTAGTATATAACGTTACACGTTATAACATAGTAGTATATAACGTTATACGACATCAGGTAATACTATATAACGGTACACGTTATTACGTAACAGTATTTAACGTTATACGTTAGTATGTTATAGTATATAACGTTATACGTTAGTACGTAATAGTATATAACGTTACACGTTATAAGATAATACTACATAACGTTTTACGTTATAACATAATACTATATAACGTTATACGTTATAACGTAGTAGTATATAACGTTATACGACATCAGGTAATACTATATAACGTTACACGTTATTACGTAACAGTATTTAACGTTATACGTCATAACGTAATAGTATATAACGTTACGCGTTTTAAGGTAATACTACATCACGTTTTACGTTATAACATAATACTATATAACGTTATACGTTATAACTTAGTAGTATATAACGTTACACGTTATAAGGTAATACTACATAACGTTTTACGTTATAACATAATAGTATATAACGTTATACGTTATAAAGTAATACTATATAACGTTATACGTTATAAAGTAATACTATATAACGTTATACTGTTGGTACGTTATAGTATATAACGTTATACGTTAGTACGTAATATTATATAACGTTATACGTTATATCTGAGTAGTATATAACGTTCTACGTCATCAGGTAATACTATATAATGTTACACTGTTAGCACGTAATAGTATATAACGTTATACGTCATAACGTAATAGTATATAACGATACACGTAATAAGGTAATACTACATAACGTTTTACGTTATAACATAATAGTATATAACGTAGTAGTATATAACGTTATACGTCATCAGGTAATACTATATAACGTTATACGTTAATACGTAATAGTATATAACGTTACACGTTATAAGGTAATACTACATAAAGTTTTACGTTATAACATAATAGTATATAACGCTATACGTTATAACGTAGTAGTATATAACGTTATACGTCGTCAGGTAATACTATATAAAGTAATACGTTATAACGTAATAGTATATAACGTTATACGTCATCAGGTAATACTATATAACGTTACACGTTATTATGTAACAGTATTTAACGTTATACGTTATAACATAATATTATATAACGTTATACGTTATAGCGTAGTAGTATATAACGTTACGCGTTATAAGGTAATACTACATAATGTTTTACGTTATAACGTAATAGTAAATAACGTTATACGTTATAACGTAGTATTATATAACGTTATACGTCATCAGGTAATACTATATAACGTTACACGGTATTACGTAACAGTATATAACGTTTTACGTTATAACATAATACTATATAACGTTACACGTTATTACGTAACAGCATATAACGTTATACGTTATAACATAATAGTATATAACGTTATACGTTATAACGTAGTAGTATATAACGTTATACGTCATCAGGTAATACTATATAACGTTACACGTTATTACGTAACAGTATATAACGTTATACGTTATAACGTAATACTACATAACCTTTTACGTTATAACATAAAAGTATATAACGTTATACGTTATAACTGACTAGTATATAACGTTATAAGTCATCAGGTAATACTATATAACGTTATACGTTAATACGTATTAGTATATAACTTTATATGTTATAACGTAATAGTATATAACGTTATACGTCATCAGGTAATACTATATAACGTTACACGTTATTATGTAACAGTATTTAACGTTATACGTTATAACATAATATTATATAACGTTATACGTTATAGCGTAGTAGTATATAACGTTACGCGTTATAAGGTAATACTACATAATGTTTTACGTTATAACGTAATAGTATATAACGTTATACGTTATAACGTAGTATTATATAACGTTATACGTCATCAGGTAATACTATATAACGTTACACGTTATTACGTAACAGTATATAACGTTATACGTTACTACGTATGAGTATATAACGTTATACGTTAATACGTAATAGTATATAATGTTATACGTTAGTACGTAATAGTATATAACGTTATACGTTAGTACGTAATATTATATATCGTTATGCGTTAATACGTAATAGTATATAACGTTATACGTTAGTACGTAATAGTATATAACGTTATACGTTAGTACGTAATATCATATAACGTTATACGTTATAACGTAGTAGTATATAACGTTATACGTCGTCAGGTAATACTATATAAAGTTATACGTTATAACGTAATAGTATATAACGTTATACGTCTTCAGATAATTCTATATAACGCTACACGTTATTACGTAATAGTATATAACTTTATACGTTATAACGTAATAGTATATAACGTTACACGTTATAAGGTAATACTACATAAAGTTTTACGTTATAACATAATAGTATATAACGTTATACGTTACAACGTAGTAGTATATAACGTTATACGTCGTCAGGTAATACTATATAAAGTAATACGTTATAACGTAATAGTATATAACGTTATAAGTCATCAGGTAATACTATATAACGTTATACGTTAATACGTATTAGTTTATAACTTTATATGTTATAACGTAATAGTATATAACGTTATACGTCATCAGGTAATACTATATAACGTTACACGTTATTATGTAACAGTATTTAACGTTATACGTTATAACATAATATTATATAACGTTATACGTTATAGCGTAGTAGTATATAACGTTACGCGTTATAAGGTAATACTACATAATGTTTTACGTTATAACGTAACAGTATATAACGTTATACGTTATAACGTAGTATTATATAACGTTATACGTCATCAGGTAATACTATATAACGTTACACGGTATTACGTAACAGTATATAACGTTTTACGTTATAACATAATACTATATAACGTTACACGTTATTACGTAACAGCATATAACGTTATACGTTATAACTGACTAGTATATAACGTTATAAGTCATCAGGTAATACTATATAACGTTATACGTTAATACGTATTAGTATATAACGTTATACGTTAGTATGTTATAGTATATAACGTTATACGTTAGTACGTAATATTATATAACATTATACGTTATAACGTAGTAGTATATAACGTTATACGTTATAACATAATAGTATATAACGTTATACGACATCAGGTAATACTATATAACGGTACACGTTATTACGTAACATTATTTAACGTTATACGTCATAACGTAATAGTATATAACGTTACACGTTATAAGGTAATACTACATAACGTTTTACGTTATAACATAATACTATATAACGTTATACGTTATAACGTAGTAGTATATAACGTTATACGTCATCAGGTAATACTATATAACGTTACACGTTATTACGTAACAGTATATAACGTTATACGTTATAACGTAATACTACATAACGTTTTACGTTATAACGTAAAAGTATATAACGTTATACGTCATAACTGACTAGTATATAACGTTATAAGTCATCAGGTAATACTATATAACGTTATACCTTAATACGTAATAGTATATAACGTTATACGTTAGTATGTTGTAGCATATAACGTTATACGTTAGTACGTAATATTATATAACATTATACGTTATAACGTAGTAGTATATAACGTTATACGTTATAACGTAGTAGTATATAACGTTATGCGTCATCAGGTAATACTATGTAACGTTACACGTTATTACGTAACAGTATATAACGTTATACGTTATAACGTAATAGTACATAACGTTTTACGTTAAAACATAAAAGTATATAACGTTACACGTTATAACATAGTAGTATATAACGTTATACGACATCAGGTAATACTATATAACGTTACACGTTATTACGTAACAGTATTTAACGTTATACGTCATAACGTAATAGTATATAACGTTACGCGTTTTAAGGTAATACTACATCACGTTTTACGTTATAACATAATACTATATAACGTTATACGTTATAACTTAGTAGTATATAACGTTACACGTTATAAGGTAATACTACATAACGTTTTACGTTATAACATAATAGTATATAACGTTATACGTTATAAAGTAATACTATATAACGTTATACGTTATAAAGTAATACTATATAACGTTATACTGTTGGTACGTTATAGTATATAACGTTATACGTTAGTACGTAATATTATATAACGTTATACGTTATATCTGAGTAGTATATAACGTTCTACGTCATCAGGTAATACTATATAATGTTACACTGTTAGCACGTAATAGTATATAACGTTATACGTCATAACGTAATAGTATATAACGATACACGTAATAAGGTAATACTACATAACGTTTTACGTTATAACATAATAGTATATAACGTAGTAGTATATAACGTTATACGTCATCAGGTAATACTATATAACGTTATACGTTAATACGTAATAGTATATAACGTTACACGTTATAAGGTAATACTACATAAAGTTTTACGTTATAACATAATAGTATATAACGCTATACGTTATAACGTAGTAGTATATAACGTTATACGTCGTCAGGTAATACTATATAAAGTAATACGTTATAACGTAATAGTATATAACGTTATACGTCATCAGGTAATACTATATAACGTTACACGTTATTATGTAACAGTATTTAACGTTATACGTTATAACATAATATTATATAACGTTATACGTTATAGCGTAGTAGTATATAACGTTACGCGTTATAAGGTAATACTACATAATGTTTTACGTTATAACGTAATAGTAAATAACGTTATACGTTATAACGTAGTATTATATAACGTTATACGTCATCAGGTAATACTATATAACGTTACACGGTATTACGTAACAGTATATAACGTTTTACGTTATAACATAATACTATATAACGTTACACGTTATTACGTAACAGCATATAACGTTATACGTTATAACATAATAGTATATAACGTTATACGTTATAACGTAGTAGTATATAACGTTATACGTCATCAGGTAATACTATATAACGTTACACGTTATTACGTAACAGTATATAACGTTATACGTTATAACGTAATACTACATAACCTTTTACGTTATAACATAAAAGTATGTCGGGTTGACGTTAGGGGCGTATAATGAATCTTCACCAGTGTTGTTCATGGTTGTCGCACAGATATTTATTACACAAGTATGGCTGATACAAGATTGACGAACGGACGCGGTAGCTGGACGCTAATGACAATGGCCCTAAGTTCGATATGGCGAATCCACGGTCAACGGGATGACGAATATACTTTGCTTCAAAGTCTAAGTCGTACTCAACTTACTACTCGTGATACTAGGAACGCTTGATTGACTCTTAGCTAATCAGATTGCCAGAAAAGAATGACTTTCCGTCGCGACGACGCCGCAGAGGAAAACTATGACGGGGTGTGCCTAAGGGCACGAGATCATCGGATTCGTCAAAGAAAGCCTCCACTCGGAGGGTGAGGGAAATAGGCGCTGCTGTTAATTGGTCAATTTCTATGTTGGCGGTTAGAAAAGGATGCTAGCCGCCCTAGAGAGAGAGTTCCTAGCAGGCAACGTCGTACGTGACCAAATCAGGCTTTCCCATAACTTCCCGCAATAGGTGACAGATTTACAGGCTGATAGAATAAAGACTGTTTGTCAATCTGAAGGACTTTAGTTAACTAAGTCCTAAGATTTGTAACGGTTCCTCAGGTTATCTGAACATAAACTGTAAACGATGCATCGGCATCTGGCGATCATCTGGCCCAAAGAATGGGGTCTGTGTGTGGCGAGCTGCGGGGCTGTTGGAATGTATTATTGTCAAGTGTCTGTACTGCCAATTCTTTAAAGGAAAGCTATGTTACTTTATATCTCTGTTAGGTGAAACGTTCATCCCGTGACCGTGGCTACGCTCGGCGACCGGTTGTCGCCTCGAGCCTAAACTCATTGTCTCAAGTTTCGAATGACTGTGTCTGGGTTATTTCGTAAATGCTACAGTATTGAGGCTTTTCCAAATAATTCCAACGGGGGGGACCCGGTGTCCTTTCATCTCCGACATGGCCATCCTGACTATCACACGTCCTCGGGTGTATCTAGAATATTGGGTTTCCCCAATGTTAGATTCGATATAACTGTCGTTATTTACAATTTAGTTAAGTGTCAAAATAGGTCAAGGGTCCAGTTTGACAGCAAAAATTCTGGTCGGACGTTTGATAAAGAAAGAGTTAAAAGAGAGTGGAAATCCGTAACGTTACGATTGATATTCGAAGTGCTAGTCGCATTTTGTGAATCATCAGTCTGGGCGTAATGACATGATGGACCATTCTCGATCTCGCACCTGGACGACCCTCAGTTCTCTGGATCATGATACCACACTGAGCTTTTGTTCAAACACTATGTTAGATGTTATCTCCGTAGTGTTAACGATACTTGAATTGAATTCGGTAACGGTGTGTTGATCCCACACTTACTTTGTTTGGGCCGTATGCCCCCCGTAAGCGTGTGTGTGCCACTATGTTCGATCCGACACCTGATTACCGCACTGGACATGTATGAAGACATTGTCCTTTGCCATATCGCCACACTACGTTAGATGTTATTTCCATGATACTTGAATCGAATTCGGTAACGGTGTGTTGATCCCGCACTTACTTTGTTTGGGCCGTATGCCCCCCGTAAGGCGTATGTGAGCCACCATGTTCGATCCGACACCTGATTACCGCACTGGACATGTATGAAGACATTGTCCTTTGCCATATCGCCACACTGGCATATGCAAACTCTTTCTGCTAAGTGCTGTGGTCAGCATGATCCTCTGGGACCGAGGTACTCGCATCGTCATGGTCACTGTTCTCGTCATCACCGCAGACGTCCAACTCAATAGGAACGCGACTATCTGGCATTTTCTTTAACCTATCATGGCTGTATTTATATGACCGTTTGCCGTCTAGTGTTTTTAAAATGTACCTATCTCCTTCCAAAATTTCCGCTATCACAAATGGACCGCTAAATTTCGGATCTAGTTTCGTTTGGTTCCTTTCCTCGTTTTTCTTTAATACAAAGTCACCGAGATTGAATTTAACTACTTTGGCTTTCGTTTTATCGAATCTTTCCTTATCATACTTAGCGCTATCTTCCATATTTCGTATGGCCTGTTGTCTTACGTTGCAGATATCTATTTCCTTTTCTTCGGTATTTTCAGATAGTAGTAACCCGTAGGGTCTCGCTGTTTTACCAATTAATAATTCTAGCGGACTCGATTTAGTCACACGATGAGTGGTGCAATTTAAAGCTAACTGTATTTCGCCGATCGCGTCTTGCCATGATCGCCCGGTCGTTTCTACTGTTGTAAACATATTCTTTAATGTACCCATAGTACGCTCTACTTGTCCATTCGCTCTACTAGCACCGGTTGCTATTAGGTGGAGTTTAATTTGTCTATCCTTACAAAAATCTTGAAATTCTTTGCCGGTAAAACATCGCCCTTGATCTGCTATTATCCGAGAGGGACTGCCGAATAGAAATATGGCGGACTTAAGTGCCTTAACGGTGCTAAGTGAGTCTATTTTACGAGTGTGGTGTAAGTATACAAATTTGGTAAAGGCATCGATCAGGACAATGACGTATTCTTTCGAGTCGTTCTTGCCGCTCAGCTTTCCCGTTATGTCTACGTGAATGGTATGCCAAGGTATGCTGGTCTTAGGTATGGGATGTAATTCAACTTGCACTTTGCCTGAATTCGCCTTAGAAATCTGACAAGCATGACAGTTCTCTATGAATTTGCGAACATATTTCGCCATCCCTTCGAACCAGTAATACTCGTACAGTTTCTCGAGCGTTTTATCCCAACCTAAGTGCATAATTGACTGGTGTATGTGGTTAATGACGGACCACCTAAACCCTCTTGGTACGATGGGCAGGCAGAGGGTCTTGCCTCTCCTTTGTATTTTACGGTAAAGGGTACCGGATCGTAACTCATACGTACTCGCAATGTCTTCCGCGAACTCGTCGTTTCGCAGTTTGTTGACGATTTCAGAAATTTGAGGGTCGCGACGTTGTTCCGCTAGTAGCCAATCTTCCGAGATTTCGGCCAAATTAATTTTCTTTTCTTCGATCTTGTTGGTGGGGGCGCGGTCGGTGTCTACAAGATTACGCGAGAAGAAATCTACGTGGGCCATTCGTTTGCCTTCTCGATACATAATGTCGAAAGTGAAAGTTTGCAAGTAAGCCCACCACCTATGAACCCTGTCACTTAGACTTACTTTATTACGAGCTGCTTTTAACGAGTTACAATCAGTGACAACGAGAAATTCCCGTCCGTGTAAATAGTGGCGAAACTGTTTAACGGCGTTTACAACTGCCAGGGTCTCTAGTTCATATGAATGATATCTGGATTCCGCGGGGCTCGTTCTCTTACTGTAATATTCTATTACTCGGTTTCTGCCGTCGATTTTGTGCATTAAAATAGCGCCGTATCCGTCCGAACTAGCGTCAGTATGTAATTCTATCGGTAATTCGGGTCAAATATCATCAACACCGGCTCATTGGTCAGGATGGAAATTATTTTTTGCCTTATGGTTTCGTGTCTATCTGTCCAAGTTAGGTTTTTAATACCGGAGGTAAGTGCGTACAACGGTTTCATTACCTGTGAAAATTACATTCTGCCTTAATTAATTCGCTTATTCGTTCGCGCACTATGCTTCGCTCTGCCTCGCTAAGCCTGTGGGGGCTTCTTTGTACGGTGATATTAGGATCAATCAAACGTATCCCTAACTGTCCCGTATTTACACGTGCACGCGGGAAACCCGTAATAAACGAACTTTTAAATTCTCCGAGGATGGAGATCAATCGGTCTTTATCTTTACCGAGCACCTCGGTGTCGACCCCATTAATATCGATTTTACTTTTCGGCGGTTATATTGTAAACATTGGCAGCTTTTGCCCTGCAAATACTGAGGCTATCTTGGGTAATATTTACGTTAAAACCTTGGCTCAAAATTTCGCGGCCTATCATGATGTCGTAATTTAGATAGCCGTCGGCAAGGATGTGAAAAATTATCTCCAACGCAAAACCATTAATACGTACTATGGATGCAATTTGAGACGTGCAATTAATACGGTGATTTCCTATCCCTCGCATTACTACTACGTAGGTCGTTCTTTTGCCGGAAAACTTCGAGGCTACGGACTCTTTGATTAGCGAACATTCGGCTCCAGAATCGAAATAAAACGAGAACGACTCACCCAGATGGCTTAATTTACCAGTTGAAGACTCCACCACGCAGGAGTTGACTCGACGTTCGTTATCAGGGTTGCGATTTGTTTTCTGCAGCAGCGGGCAGTTGGGTGCGATGTGGCCCTCTCCGCGACACTTGAAGCATGACACCTTGGGCGATCCAGCCGGTCGGCTTTTCTCCTGGCGTCGTGCAGTCTCCTGTCTCTCGGTTCTCATTCTCGTACGACACTCCGCTATCTTATGCCCGGGAATACCACAGTGACGACACTTGATCCGGGGGTCAGGTAGCTTCTGCCGTTTAACTTCGGGGCCCGTTGATGGATTTCCTGACAAAGGCGCCAGCCTCTTCTTCGCGTAGTGGAAAGCATTCATTTCCGTCAAAAATTGGTCCAGAGTCTTGATGTCGCTTGTAAGCGCTAGTTTCTCGACACGTTCGTCGCGCAGACTCAGGTGATGAAGAACGGTGGTGATACTTCCTTAGGTTCCGCACCCGCCTCTTGCTCTTTCAATTGACTCACGATGGCCAGAAGCTGCTCGGTAATTGTAGACGGTGGTGATCCCACTTCTGATGTCGGGTTGACGTTAGGGGCGTATAATGAATCTTCACCAGTGTTGTTCATGGTTGTCGCACAGATATTTATTACACAAGTATGGCTGATACAAGATTGACGAACGGACGCGGTAGCTGGACGCTAATGACAATGGCCCTAAGTTCGATATAGCGAATCCACGGTCAACGGGATGACGAATATACTTTGCTTCAAAGTCTAAGTCGTACTCAACTTACTACTCGTGATACTAGGAACGCTTGATTGACTCTTAGCTAATCAGATTGCCAGAAAAGAATGACTTTCCGTCGCGACGACGCTGCAGAGGAAAACTATGACGGGGTGTGCCTAAGGGCACGAGATCATCGGATTCGTCAAAGAAAGCCTCCACTCGGAGGGTGAGGGAAATAGGCGCTGCTGTTAATTGGTCAATTTCTATGTTGGCGGTTAGAAAAGGATGCTAGCCGCCCTAGAGAGAGAGTTCCTAGCAGGCAACGTCGTACGTGACCAAATCAGGCTTTCCCATAACTTCCCGCAATAGGTGACAGATTTACAGGCTGATAGAATAAAGACTGTTTGTCAATCTGAAGGACTTTAGTTAACTAAGTCCTAAGATTTGTAACGGTTCCTCAGGTTATCTGAACATAAACTGTAAACGATGCATCGGCATCTGGCGATCATCTGGCCCAAAGAATGGGGTCTGTGTGTGGCGAGCTGCGGGGCTGTTGGAATGTATTATTGTCAAGTGTCTGTACTGCCAATTCTTTAAAGGAAAGCTATGTTACTTTATATCTCTGTTAGGTGAAACGTTCATCCCGTGACCGTGGCTACGCTCGGCGACCGGTTGTCGCCTCGAGCCTAAACTCATTGTCTCAAGTTTCGAATGACTGTGTCTGGGTTATTTCGTAAATGCTACAGTATTGAGGCTTTTCCAAATAATTCCAACGGGGGGGACCCGGTGTCCTTTCATCTCCGACAAGTATATAACGTTATACGTTATAACTGACTAGTATATAACGTTATAAGTCATCAGGTAATACTATATAACGTTATACGTTAATACGTATTAGTATATAACTTTATATGTTATAACGTAATAGTATATAACGTTATACGTCATCAGGTAATACTATATAACGTTACACGTTATTATGTAACAGTATTTAACGTTATACGTTATAACATAATATTATATAACGTTATACGTTATAGCGTAGTAGTATATAACGTTACGCGTTATAAGGTAATACTACATAATGTTTTACGTTATAACGTAACAGTATATAACGTTATACGTTATAACGTAGTATTATATAACGTTATACGTCATCAGGTAATACTATATAACGTTACACGGTATTACGTAACAGTATATAACGTTTTACGTTATAACATAATACTATATAACGTTACACGTTATTACGTAACAGCATATAACGTTATACGTTATAACTGACTAGTATATAACGTTATAAGTCATCAGGTAATACTATATAACGTTATACGTTAATACGTATTAGTATATAACGTTATACGTTAGTATGTTATAGTATATAACGTTATACGTTAGTACGTAATATTATATAACATTATACGTTATAACGTAGTAGTATATAACGTTATACGTTATAACATAATAGTATATAACGTTATACGACATCAGGTAATACTATATAACGGTACACGTTATTACGTAACATTATTTAACGTTATACGTCATAACGTAATAGTATATAACGTTACACGTTATAAGGTAATACTACATAACGTTTTACGTTATAACATAATACTATATAACGTTATACGTTATAACGTAGTAGTATATAACGTTATACGTCATCAGGTAATACTATATAACGTTACACGTTATTATGTAACAGTATTTAACGTTATACGTTATAACATAATATTATATAACGTTATACGTTATAGCGTAGTAGTATATAACGTTACGCGTTATAAGGTAATACTACATAATGTTTTACGTTATAACGTAATAGTATATAACGTTATACGTCATAACGTAATAGTATATAACGTTACACGTTATTACGTAACAGCATATAACGTTATACGTTATAACATAATAGTATATAACGTTATACGTTATAACGTAGTAGTATATAACGTTATACGTCATCAGGTAATACTATATAACGTTACACGTTATTACGTAACAGTATATAACGTTATACGTTATAACGTAATACTACATAACCTTTTACGTTATAACATAAAAGTATATAACGTTATACGTTATAACTGACTAGTATATAACGTTATAAGTCATCAGGTAATACTATATAACGTTATACGTTAATACGTATTAGTATATAACTTTATATGTTATAACGTAATAGTATATAACGTTATACGTCATCAGGTAATACTATATAACGTTACACGTTATTATGTAACAGTATTTAACGTTATACGTTATAACATAATATTATATAACGTTATACGTTATAGCGTAGTAGTATATAACGTTACGCGTTATAAGGTAATACTACATAATGTTTTACGTTATAACGTAATAGTATATAACGTTATACGTTATAACGTAGTATTATATAACGTTATACGTCATCAGGTAATACTATATAACGTTACACGGTATTACGTAACAGTATATAACGTTTTACGTTATAACATAATAGTATATAACATTATACGTTATTACGTAGTAGAATATAACGTTATACGCTATAAAGTAATACTATATAACGTTATACTGTTAGTACGTAGTAGTATATAACGTTACACATTATAAGGTAATTCTACATAACGTTTTACGTTATAACATAATAGTATATAACGTTATACGTTATAAAGTTATACTATATAAAGTTATACTGTTGTTACGTAATAGTAAATAACGTTATACGTCATAACGTAATAGTATATAACGTTACACGTAATAGGGTAATACTACATAACGTTTTACGTTATAACATAATACTATATAACGTTATACTGTTAGTACGTAGTAGTATATAACGTTACACATTATATGGTAATTCTACATAACGTTTTACGTTATAACATAATAGTATATAACGTTATACGTTATAAAGTAATACTATATAACGTTATACTGTTGTTACGTAATAGTAAATAACGTTATACGTCATAACGTAATAGTATATAACGTTACACGTAATAGGGTAATACTACATAACGTTTTACGTTATAACATAATACTATATAACGTTATACGTTATAACGTAGTAGTATATAACGTTATACGTCATCAGGTAATACTATATAACGTTACACGTTATTACGTAACAGCATATAACGTTATACGTTATAACATAATAGTATATAACGTTATACGTTATAACGTAGTAGTATATAACGTTATACGTCATCAGGTAATACTATATAACGTTACACGTTATTACGTAACAGTATATAACGTTATACGTTATAACGTAATACTACATAACGTTTTACGTTATAACATAAAAGTATATAACGTTATACGTTATAACTGACTAGTATATAACGTTATGAGTCATCAGGTAATACTATATAACGTTACACGTTATTATGTAACAGTATTTAACGTTTTACGTTATAACATAATACTATATAACGTTATACGTTATAACGTAGTAGTATATAACGTTATACGTCATCAGGTAATACTACATAACGTTACACGTTATTACGTAACAGCATATAACGTTATAGGTTATAACATAATAGTATATAACGTTACACGTTATAACATAGTAGTATATAACGTTATACGACATCAGGTAATACTATATAACGGTACACGTTATTACGTAACAGTATTTAACGTTATACGTCATAACGTAATAGTATATAACGTTACACGTTATAAGGTAATACTACATAACGTTTTACGTTATAACATAATACTATATAACGTTATACGTTATAACGTAGTAGTATATAACATTATACGTCATCAGGTAATACTATATAACATTATACGTTATTACGTAATAGAATGTAACGTTATACGTTATAAAGTAATACTATATAACGTTATACTGTTAATACGTAATAGTATATAACGTTACACGTTATAAGGTAATACTACATAACGTTTTACGTTATAACATAATAGTATATAACGTTATACGTTATAAAGTAATACTATATAACGTTATACTGTTGTTACGTTATAGTATATAACGTTATACGTTATATCTGAGTAGTATATAACGTTCTACGTCATCAGGTAATACCACATAATGTTACACTGTTAGTACGTAATAGTATATAACGTTATACGTCATAACGTAATAGTATATAACGTTACACGTAATAAAGTAATACTACATAACGTTTTACGTTATAACATAATAGTATATAATGTTATACGTATGACGTAATAGTATATAATGTTATACGTTAGTACGTAATTGTATATAACGTTATACGTTATAACTGACTAGTATATAACGTTATAACTCATCAGGTAATACTATACAACATTATACGGTAATACGTAATAGTATATAACGTTATACGCTAGTACGTAATAGTATATAACGTTATACGTTAGTACGTAATAGTATATAACGTTACACGTTAGTACGTTATAGTATACAACGTTATACGTTAGTACCTAATATTATATCACGTTATACGTTATAACGTAGAAGTATATCACGTTATACTTCGTCAGGTAATACTATATAACGTTACACGGTATTACGTAACAGTATATAACGTTTTATGTTATAACATAATATTATATAACGCTATACGTTATAGCGTAGTAGTATATAACGTTATGCGTTATAAGGTAATACTACATAATGTTTTACGTTATAACGTAATAGTATCTAACGTTATACGTTATAACGTAGTATTATATAACGTTATACGTCATCAGGTAATACTATATAACGTTACACGGTATTACGTAACAGTATGTAACGTTTTACGTTATAACATAATAGTATATAACATTATACGTTATTACGTAGTAGAATATAACGTTATACGCTATAAAGTAATACTATATAACGTTATACTGTTAGTACGTAGTAGTATATAACGTTACACGTACTAAAGTAATACTACATAACGTTTTACGTTATAACATAATAGTATATAATGTTATACGTATGACGTAATAGTATATAATGTTAGTAAAGTAATACTATATAACGTTATACTGTTGTTACGTAATAGTAAATAACGTTATACGTCATAACGTAATACTACATAACGTTTTACGTTATAACATAAAAGTATATAACGTTATACGTTATAACTGACTAGTATATAACGTTATAAGTCATCAGGTAATACTATATAACGTTACACGTTATTATGTAACAGTATTTAACGTTTTGCGTTATAACATAATACTATATAACGTTATACGTTATAACGTAGTAGTATATAACGTTATACGTCATCAGGTAATACTATATAACGTTACACGTTATTATGTAACAGTATTTAACGTTTTACGTTATAACATAATACTATATAATGTTATACGTTATAACGTAGTAGTATATAACGTTATACGTCATCAGGTAATACTATATAACGATACACGTTATTACGTAACAGCATATAACGTTATACGTTATAACATAATAGTATATAACGTTATACGTTATAACGTAGTAGTATATAACGTTATACGTCATCAGGTAATACTATATAACGTTACACGTTATTACGTAACAGTATATAACGTTATACGTTATAACGTAATACTACATAACGTTTTACGTTATAACATAAAAGTATATAACGTTATACGTTATAACTGACTAGTATATAGCGTTATACGTCATCAGGTAATACTATATAACGTTACACGTTATTATGTAACAGTATTTAACGTTTTACGTTATAACATAATACTATATAACGTTATACGTTATAACGTAGTAGTATATAACGTTATACGACATCAGGTAATACTATATAACGGTACACGTTATTACGTAACAGTATTTAACGTTATACGTCATAACGTAATAGTATATAACGTTACACTGTTGTTACGTTATAGTATATAACGTTATACGTTATATCTGAGTAGTATATAACGTTCTACGTCATCAGGTAATACCACATAATGTTACACTGTTAGTACGTAATAGTATATAACGTTATACGTTAGTGCGTAATATTATATATCGTTATTCGTTAGTACGTAATAGTATATAACGTTATACGTTAGTATCTAACATTATGTAACGTTATACGTTATAACGTAGTAGTATATAACGTTAAACGTCGTCAGGTAATACTATATAACGTTATACGTTATATCGTAATAGTATATAACGTTATACGTTAATACGTAATAGTATATAACGTTATGCGTTAGTACGTAATAGTATATAACGTTATAGGTTAGTACGTAATAGTACATAACGTTATACGTTGTAACTGACAAGTATATAACGTTATACGTTATTACGTAATAGTACATAACGTTATACGTTATAACTGACTAGTATATAACGTTATAAGTCATCAGGTAATACTATATAACGTTATACGTTAATACGTAATACTATATAACGTTATACGTTATTACGTAACATTATATAACGTTATACGTTAGTACGTAATAGTATATAACGTTATACGTTAGTACGTAATAGTATATAACGTTATACGTTATAATTGAGTAGTATATAACGTTAAACGTCATCAGGTAATACTACATAACGTTTTACGTTATAACGTAATAGTATATAACGTTATACGTTATAACGTAAGAGTATATAACGTTATGCGTATGACGTAATAGTATATAACGTTATACGTCATAACGTAATAGTATATTACGTTATACCTTAGTACGTAATAGTATATAACGTTATACGTTATAACTGAGTAGTATATAACGTTAAACGTCATCGGGTAATACTATATAATGTTATACTGTTAGTACGTAATAGTATATAACGTTATACTACATAACGTAATAGTATATAACGTTATGCGTTATAAGGTAATAATACATAATGGTTTACGTTATAACGTAATAGTATATAACGTTATACGTTATAACGTAGTATTATATAACGTTATACGTCTTTATGTAATACTATATAACGTTACACGTTATTACGTAATAGTATATAACTTTATACGTTATAACGTAATAGCATATAACCTTATACGTCATTAGGTAATACTATATAACGTTATACGTTATTACGTAAAATGATATAAAGGTATACGCTTGTAAGTTATAGTATATACCGTTATACGTGATAACGTAATAGTATATAACGTTATACGTTATAAGGTAATACTACATAAAGTTTTACGATATAACATAATAGTATATAACGTTATATGCTATAACGTAGTAGTATATAACGTTATACGTCATCAGGTAATACTATATAACGTTATACTGTTGGTACGTTATAGTATATAACGTTATACGTTAGTACGTAATATTATATAACGTTATACGTTATATCTGAGTAGTATATAACGTTCTACATCATCAGGTAATACTATATAATCTTACACTGTTAGTACGTAACAGTATATAACGTTATACGTCATAACGTAATAGTATATAACGATACACGTAATAAGGTAATACTACATAACGTTTTACGTTATAACATAGTAGAATATAACGTAGTAGTATATAACGTTATACGTCATCAGGTAATACTATATAACGTTATACGTTAATACGTAATAGTATATAACGTTATACGTTAGTACGTAATATTATATAACGTTATACGTTATAACGTAGTAGTATATAACGTTATACGTCGTCAGGTAATACTATATAAAGTTATACGTTATAACGTAATAGTATATAACGTTATACGTCATCAGGTAATAGATATATAACGCTACACGTTATTACGTAGTAGTATATAACTTTATATGTTATAACGTTATAGTATATAACGTTATACGTCATCAGGTAATACTATATAACGTTACACGTTATTATGTAACAGTATTTAACGTTATACGTTATAACATAATATTATATAACGTTATACGTTATAGCGTAGTAGTATATAACGTTACGCGTTATAAGGTAATACTACATAATGTTTTACGTTATAACGTAATAGTATATAACGTTATACGTTATAACGTAGTATTATATAACGTTATACGTCATCAGGTAATACTATATAACGTTACACGGTATTACGTAACAGTATATAACGCTTTACGTTATAACATAATAGTATATAACATTATACGTTATTACGTAGTAGAATATAACGTTATACGCTATAAAGTAATACTATATAACGTTATAATTTTAGTACGTAGTAGTATATAACGTTACACATGATAAGGTAATTCTACATAACGTTTTACGTTATAACATAATAGAATATAACGTAGTAGTATATAACGTTATACGTCATCAGGTAATACTATATAACGTTATACGTTAATACGTAATACTATATAAAGTTATACGTTATAACGTAATAGTATATAACGTTATACGTCATCAGGTAATAGATATATAACGTTACATGTTATTACGTAGTAGTATATAACTTTATATGTTATAACGTAATAGTATATAACGATATACGTCATCAGATAATTCTATATAACGTTACACGTTATTACGTAATAGTATATAACTTTATACGTTATAACGTAATAGTATATAACATTACACGTTATAAGGTAATACTACATAAAGTTTTACGTTATAACATAATAGTATATAACGTTATACGTTATAACGTAGTATTATATAACGTTATACGTCATCAGGTAATACTATATAACGTTACACGGTATTACGTAACAATATATAACGTTTTACGTTATAACATAATAGTATATAACATTATACGTTATTACGTAGTAGAATATAACGTTATACGCTATACAGTAATACTATATAACGTTACACGTTATTACGTAACAGTATATAACGTTATACGTCATAACGTAATAGTATATAACGTTACACGTCATAAAGTAATACTACATAACGTTTTACGTCATAACGTAATAGTATATAATGTTATACGTATGACGTAATAGTATATAATGTTATACGTTAGTACGTAATTGTATATAACGTTATACGTTATAACTGACTAGTATATAACGTTATAACTCATCAGGTAATACTATACAACATTATACGGTAATACGTAATAGTATATAACGTTATACGCTAGCACGTAATAGTATATAACGTTATACGTTATAAAGTAATACTATATAACGTTAATCTGTTGTTACGTAATAGTAAATAACGTTACACGTCATAACGTAACAGTATATAACGTTACACGTAATAAGGTAATACTACATAACGTTTTACGTTATAACATAATACTATATAACGTTATACGTTATAACGTAGTAGTATATAACGTTATACGTCATCAGGTAATACTATATAACGTTACACGTTATCACGTAACAGCATATAACGTTATACGTTATAACATAATAGTATATAACGTTATACGTTATAACGTAGTAGTATATAACGTTATACGTCATCAGGTAATACTATATAGCGTTACACGTTATTACGTAACAGTATATAACGTTATACGTTATAACGTAATACTACATAACGTTTTACGTTATTACATAAAAGTATGTAACGTTATACGTTATAACTGACTAGTATATAACGTTATAAGTCATCAGGTAATACTATATAACGTTATACGTTAATACGTATTAGTATATAACGTTTTACGTTATAACATAATAGTATATAACATTATACGTTATTACGTAGTAGAATATAACGTTATACGCTATAAAGTAATACTATATAACGTTATACTGTTAGTAAGTAATAGTATATAACGTTACACGTTATAAGGTAATACTACATAACGTTTTACGTTATAACATAATAGTATATAACGTTATACGTTATAAAGTAATACTATATAACGTTATACGTTATAAAGTAATACTATATAACGTTATACGTTATAAAGTAATACTATATAACGTTATACTGCTGGTACGTTATAGTATATAACGTTATACGTTAGTACGTAATATTATATAACGTTATACGTTATATCTGAGTAGTATATAACATTCTACGTCATCAGGTAATACTATATAATGTTACACTGTTAGTACGTAACAGTATATAACGTTATACGTCATAACGTAATAGTATATAACGATACACGTAATAAGGTAATACTACATAACGTTTTACGTTATAACATAATAGTATATAACGTAGTAGTATATAACGTTATACGTCATCAGGTAATACTATATAACGTTACACGTTAATACGTAATAGTATATAACGTTATACGTTAGTACGTAATATTATATAACGTTATACGTTATAACGTAGTAGTATATAACGTTATACGTCGTCAGGTAATACTATATAAAGTTATACGTTATAACGTAATAGTATATAACGTTATACGTCATCAGGTAATAGATATATAACGTTACACGTTATTACGTAATAGTATATAACTTTATATGTTATAACGTAATAGTATATAACGTTATACGTCAGCAGGTAATACTATATAACGTTACACGTTATTATGTAACAGTATTTAACGTTATACGTTATAACATAATATTATATAACGTTATACGTTATAGCGTAGTAGTATATAACGTTACGCGTTATAAGGTAATACTACATAATGTTTTACGTTATAACGTAATAGTATATAACGTTATACGTTATAACGTAGTATTATATAACGTTATACGTCATCAGGTAATACTATATAACGTTACACGTTATTATGTAACAGTATTTAACGTTATACGTTATAACATAATATTATATAACGTTATACGTTATAGCGTAGTAGTATATAACGTTATGCGTTATAAGGTAATACTACATAATGTTTTACGTTATAACGTAATAGTATATAACGTTATACGTTATAACGTAGTATTATATAACGTTATACGTCATCAGGTAATACTATATAACGTTACACGGTATTACGTAACAGTATATAACGTTTTACGTTATAACATAATAGTATAAAACATTATACGTTATTACGTAGTAGAATATAACGTTATACGCTATAAAGTAATACTATATAACGTTATACTGTTAGTACGTAGTAGTATATAACGTTACACGTAATAAAGTAATACTACATAACGTTTTACGTTATAACATAATAGTATATAATGTTATACGTATGACGTAATAGTATATAATGTTAGTAAAGTAATACTATATAACGTTATACTGTTGTTACGTAATAGTAAATAACGTTATACGTCATAACGTAATACTACATAACGTTTTACGTTATAACATAAAAGTATATAACGTTATACGTTATAACTGACTAGTATATAACGTTATAAGTCATCAGGTAATACTATATAACGTTACACGTTATTATGTAACAGTATTTAACGTTTTGCGTTATAACATAATACTATATAACGTTATACGTTATAACGTAGTAGTATATAACGTTATACGTCATCAGGTAATACTATATAACGATACACGTTATTACGTAAGAGCATATAACGTTATACGTTATAACATAATAGTATATAACATTATACGTTATTACGTAGTAGAATATAACGTTATACGCTATAAAGTAATACTATATAACGTTATACTGTTAGTACGTAGTAGTATATAACGTTACACGTAATAAAGTAATACTACATAACGTTTTACGTTATAACATAATAGTATATAATGTTATACGTATGACGTAATAGTATATAATGTTAGTAAAGTAATACTATATAACGTTATACTGTTGTTACGTAATAGTAAATAACGTTATACGTCATAACGTAATACTACATAACGTTTTACGTTATAACATAAAAGTATATAACGTTATACGTTATAACTGACTAGTATATAACGTTATAAGTCATCAGGTAATACTATATAACGTTACACGTTATTATGTAACAGTATTTAACGTTTTGCGTTATAACATAATACTATATAACGTTATACGTTATAACGTAGTAGTATATAACGTTATACGTCATCAGGTAATACTATATAACGATACACGTTATTATGTAACAGCATATAACGTTATACGTTATAACATAATAGTATATAACGTTACACGTTATAACGTAGTAGTATATAACGTTATACGTCGTCAGGTAATACTATATAAAGTTATACGTTATAACGTAATAGTATATAACGTTATACGTCATCAGGTAATAGATATATAACGTTACATGTTATTACGTAGTAGTATATAACTTTATATGTTATAACGTAATAGTATATAACGATATACGTCATCAGATAATTCTATATAACGTTACACGTTATTACGTAATAGTATATAACTTTATACGTTATAACGTAATAGTATATAACATTACACGTTATAAGGTAATACTACATAAAGTTTTACGTTATAACATAATAGTATATAACGTTATACGTTACAACGTAGTAGTATATAACGTTATACTTCGTCAGGTAATACTATATAAAGTTATACGTTATAACGTAATAGTATATAACGTTATACGTCATCAGGTAATAGATATATAACGTTACACGTTATTACGTAATATTATATAACTTTATACCATATAACGTAATAGCATATAACGTTATATTTAATTATGTTATACTATATAACGTTACACGTTATTACGTAACAGTATATAACGTTATACGTTACTACGTATGAGTATATAACGTTATACGTTAATACGTTATAGTAAATAATGTTATACGTTATAACGTAATAGTATATAACGTAGTAGTATATAACGTTATACGTCATCAGGTAATACTATATAACGTTACACGTTATTATGTAACAGTATTTAACGTTTTACGTTATAACATAATACTATATAACGTTATACGTTATAACGTAGTAGTATATAACGTTATACGACATCAGGTAATACTATATAACGGTACACGTTATTACGTAACAGTATTTAACGTTATACGTCATAACGTAATAGTATATAACGTTACACTGTTGTTACGTTATAGTATATAACGTTATACGTTATATCTGAGTAGTATATAACGTTCTACGTCATCAGGTAATACCACATAATGTTACACTGTTAGTACGTAATAGTATATAACGTTATACGTTAGTGCGTAATATTATATATCGTTATTCGTTAGTACGTAATAGTATATAACGTTATACGTTATAACTGAGTAGTATATAACGTTAAACGTCATCGGGTAATACTATATAATGTTATACTGTTAGTACGTAATAGTATATAACGTTATACTACATAACGTAATAGTATATAACGTTATGCGTTATAAGGTAATAATACATAATGGTTTACGTTATAACGTAATAGTATATAACGTTATACGTTATAACGTAGTATTATATAACGTTATACGTCTTTATGTAATACTATATAACGTTACACGTTATTACGTAATAGTATATAACTTTATACGTTATAACGTAATAGCATATAACCTTATACGTCATTAGGTAATACTATATAACGTTATACGTTATTACGTAAAATGATATAAAGGTATACGCTTGTAAGTTATAGTATATACCGTTATACGTGATAACGTAATAGTATATAACGTTATACGTTATAAGGTAATACTACATAAAGTTTTACGATATAACATAATAGTATATAACGTTATATGCTATAACGTAGTAGTATATAACGTTATACGTCATCAGGTAATACTATATAACGTTATACTGTTGGTACGTTATAGTATATAACGTTATACGTTAGTACGTAATATTATATAACGTTATACGTTATATCTGAGTAGTATATAACGTTCTACATCATCAGGTAATACTATATAATCTTACACTGTTAGTACGTAACAGTATATAACGTTATACGTCATAACGTAATAGTATATAACGATACACGTAATAAGGTAATACTACATAACGTTTTACGTTATAACATAGTAGAATATAACGTAGTAGTATATAACGTTATACGTCATCAGGTAATACTATATAACGTTATACGTTAATACGTAATAGTATATAACGTTATACGTTAGTACGTAATATTATATAACGTTATACGTTATAACGTAGTAGTATATAACGTTATACGTCGTCAGGTAATACTATATAAAGTTATACGTTATAACGTAATAGTATATAACGTTATACGTCATCAGGTAATAGATATATAACGCTACACGTTATTACGTAGTAGTATATAACTTTATATGTTATAACGTTATAGTATATAACGTTATACGTCATCAGGTAATACTATATAACGTTACACGTTATTATGTAACAGTATTTAACGTTATACGTTATAACATAATATTATATAACGTTATACGTTATAGCGTAGTAGTATATAACGTTACGCGTTATAAGGTAATACTACATAATGTTTTACGTTATAACGTAATAGTATATAACGTTATACGTTATAACGTAGTATTATATAACGTTATACGTCATCAGGTAATACTATATAACGTTACACGGTATTACGTAACAGTATATAACGCTTTACGTTATAACATAATAGTATATAACATTATACGTTATTACGTAGTAGAATATAACGTTATACGCTATAAAGTAATACTATATAACGTTATAATTTTAGTACGTAGTAGTATATAACGTTACACATGATAAGGTAATTCTACATAACGTTTTACGTTATAACATAATAGAATATAACGTAGTAGTATATAACGTTATACGTCATCAGGTAATACTATATAACGTTATACGTTAATACGTAATAGTATATAACGTTATACGTTAGTACGTAATATTATATAACGTTATACGTTATAACGCAGTAGTATATAACATTCTACGTCATCAGGTAATACTATATAATGTTACACTGTTAGTACGTAACAGTATATAACGTTACACGTCATAACGTAATAGCATATAACGATACACGTAATAAGGTAATACTACATAACGTTTTACGTTATAACATAATAGTATATAACGTAGTAGTATATAACGTTATACGTCATCAGGTAATACTATATAACGTTATACGTTAATACGTAATAGTATATAACGTTATACGTTAGTACGTAATATTATATAACGTTATACGTTATAACGTAGTAGTATATAACGTTATACGTCGTCAGGTAATACTATATAAAGTTATACGTTATAACGTAATAGTATATAACGTTATACGTCATCAGGTAATAGATATATAACGTTACATGTTATTACGTAGTAGTATATAACTTTATATGTTATAACGTAATAGTATATAACGATATACGTCATCAGATAATTCTATATAACGTTATACGTTATTACGTAATAGTATATAACTTTATACGTTATAACGTAATAGTATATAACATTACACGTTATAAGGTAATACTACATAAAGTTTTACGTTATAACATAATAGTATATAACGTTATACGTTATAACGTAGTATTATATAACGTTATACGTCATCAGGTAATACTATATAACGTTACACGGTATTACGTAACAATATATAACGTTTTACGTTATAACATAATAGTATATAACATTATACGTTATTACGTAGTAGAATATAACGTTATACGCTATACAGTAATACTATATAACGTTACACGTTATTACGTAACAGTATATAACGTTATACGTCATAACGTAATAGTATATAACGTTACACGTCATAAAGTAATACTACATAACGTTTTACGTTATAACATAATAGTATATAATGTTATACGTATGACGTAATAGTATATAATGTTATACGTTAGTACGTAATTGTATATAACGTTATACGTTATAACTGACTAGTATATAACGTTATAACTCATCAGGTAATACTATACAACATTATACGGTAATACGTAATAGTATATAACGTTATACGCTAGCACGTAATAGTATATAACGTTATACGTTATAAAGTAATACTATATAACGTTAATCTGTTGTTACGTAATAGTAAATAACGTTACACGTCATAACGTAACAGTATATAACGTTACACGTAATAAGGTAATACTACATAACGTTTTACGTTATAACATAATACTATATAACGTTATACGTTATAACGTAGTAGTATATAACGTTATACGTCATCAGGTAATACTATATAACGTTACACGTTATCACGTAACAGCATATAACGTTATACGTTATAACATAATAGTATATAACGTTATACGTTATAACGTAGTAGTATATAACGTTATACGTCATCAGGTAATACTATATAGCGTTACACGTTATTACGTAACAGTATATAACGTTATACGTTATAACGTAATACTACATAACGTTTTACGTTATTACATAAAAGTATGTAACGTTATACGTTATAACTGACTAGTATATAACGTTATAAGTCATCAGGTAATACTATATAACGTTATACGTTAATACGTATTAGTATATAACGTTTTACGTTATAACATAATAGTATATAACATTATACGTTATTACGTAGTAGAATATAACGTTATACGCTATAAAGTAATACTATATAACGTTATACTGTTAGTAAGTAATAGTATATAACGTTACACGTTATAAGGTAATACTACATAACGTTTTACGTTATAACATAATAGTATATAACGTTATACGTTATAAAGTAATACTATATAACGTTATACGTTATAAAGTAATACTATATAACGTTATACGTTATAAAGTAATACTATATAACGTTATACTGCTGGTACGTTATAGTATATAACGTTATACGTTAGTACGTAATATTATATAACGTTATACGTTATATCTGAGTAGTATATAACATTCTACGTCATCAGGTAATACTATATAATGTTACACTGTTAGTACGTAACAGTATATAACGTTATACGTCATAACGTAATAGTATATAACGATACACGTAATAAGGTAATACTACATAACGTTTTACGTTATAACATAATAGTATATAACGTAGTAGTATATAACGTTATACGTCATCAGGTAATACTATATAACGTTACACGTTAATACGTAATAGTATATAACGTTATACGTTAGTACGTAATATTATATAACGTTATACGTTATAACGTAGTAGTATATAACGTTATACGTCGTCAGGTAATACTATATAAAGTTATACGTTATAACGTAATAGTATATAACGTTATACGTCATCAGGTAATAGATATATAACGTTACACGTTATTACGTAATAGTATATAACTTTATATGTTATAACGTAATAGTATATAACGTTATACGTCAGCAGGTAATACTATATAACGTTACACGTTATTATGTAACAGTATTTAACGTTATACGTTATAACATAATATTATATAACGTTATACGTTATAGCGTAGTAGTATATAACGTTACGCGTTATAAGGTAATACTACATAATGTTTTACGTTATAACGTAATAGTATATAACGTTATACGTTATAACGTAGTATTATATAACGTTATACGTCATCAGGTAATACTATATAACGTTACACGTTATTATGTAACAGTATTTAACGTTATACGTTATAACATAATATTATATAACGTTATACGTTATAGCGTAGTAGTATATAACGTTATGCGTTATAAGGTAATACTACATAATGTTTTACGTTATAACGTAATAGTATATAACGTTATACGTTATAACGTAGTATTATATAACGTTATACGTCATCAGGTAATACTATATAACGTTACACGGTATTACGTAACAGTATATAACGTTTTACGTTATAACATAATAGTATAAAACATTATACGTTATTACGTAGTAGAATATAACGTTATACGCTATAAAGTAATACTATATAACGTTATACTGTTAGTACGTAGTAGTATATAACGTTACACGTAATAAAGTAATACTACATAACGTTTTACGTTATAACATAATAGTATATAATGTTATACGTATGACGTAATAGTATATAATGTTAGTAAAGTAATACTATATAACGTTATACTGTTGTTACGTAATAGTAAATAACGTTATACGTCATAACGTAATACTACATAACGTTTTACGTTATAACATAAAAGTATATAACGTTATACGTTATAACTGACTAGTATATAACGTTATAAGTCATCAGGTAATACTATATAACGTTACACGTTATTATGTAACAGTATTTAACGTTTTGCGTTATAACATAATACTATATAACGTTATACGTTATAACGTAGTAGTATATAACGTTATACGTCATCAGGTAATACTATATAACGATACACGTTATTACGTAAGAGCATATAACGTTATACGTTATAACATAATAGTATATAACATTATACGTTATTACGTAGTAGAATATAACGTTATACGCTATAAAGTAATACTATATAACGTTATACTGTTAGTACGTAGTAGTATATAACGTTACACGTAATAAAGTAATACTACATAACGTTTTACGTTATAACATAATAGTATATAATGTTATACGTATGACGTAATAGTATATAATGTTAGTAAAGTAATACTATATAACGTTATACTGTTGTTACGTAATAGTAAATAACGTTATACGTCATAACGTAATACTACATAACGTTTTACGTTATAACATAAAAGTATATAACGTTATACGTTATAACTGACTAGTATATAACGTTATAAGTCATCAGGTAATACTATATAACGTTACACGTTATTATGTAACAGTATTTAACGTTTTGCGTTATAACATAATACTATATAACGTTATACGTTATAACGTAGTAGTATATAACGTTATACGTCATCAGGTAATACTATATAACGATACACGTTATTATGTAACAGCATATAACGTTATACGTTATAACATAATAGTATATAACGTTACACGTTATAACGTAGTAGTATATAACGTTATACGTCGTCAGGTAATACTATATAAAGTTATACGTTATAACGTAATAGTATATAACGTTATACGTCATCAGGTAATAGATATATAACGTTACATGTTATTACGTAGTAGTATATAACTTTATATGTTATAACGTAATAGTATATAACGATATACGTCATCAGATAATTCTATATAACGTTACACGTTATTACGTAATAGTATATAACTTTATACGTTATAACGTAATAGTATATAACATTACACGTTATAAGGTAATACTACATAAAGTTTTACGTTATAACATAATAGTATATAACGTTATACGTTACAACGTAGTAGTATATAACGTTATACTTCGTCAGGTAATACTATATAAAGTTATACGTTATAACGTAATAGTATATAACGTTATACGTCATCAGGTAATAGATATATAACGTTACACGTTATTACGTAATATTATATAACTTTATACCATATAACGTAATAGCATATAACGTTATATTTAATTATGTTATACTATATAACGTTACACGTTATTACGTAACAGTATATAACGTTATACGTTACTACGTATGAGTATATAACGTTATACGTTAATACGTTATAGTAAATAATGTTATACGTTATAACGTAATAGTATATAACGTAGTAGTATATAACGTTATACGTCATCAGGTAATACTATATAACGTTACACGTTATTATGTAACAGTATTTAACGTTTTACGTTATAACATAATACTATATAACGTTATACGTTATAACGTAGTAGTATATAACGTTATACGACATCAGGTAATACTATATAACGGTACACGTTATTACGTAACAGTATTTAACGTTATACGTCATAACGTAATAGTATATAACGTTACACTGTTGTTACGTTATAGTATATAACGTTATACGTTATATCTGAGTAGTATATAACGTTCTACGTCATCAGGTAATACCACATAATGTTACACTGTTAGTACGTAATAGTATATAACGTTATACGTTAGTGCGTAATATTATATATCGTTATTCGTTAGTACGTAATAGTATATAACGTTATACGTTAGTATCTAACATTATGTAACGTTATACGTTATAACGTAGTAGTATATAACGTTAAACGTCGTCAGGTAATACTATATAACGTTATACGTTATATCGTAATAGTATATAACGTTATACGTTAATACGTAATAGTATATAACGTTATGCGTTAGTACGTAATAGTATATAACGTTATAGGTTAGTACGTAATAGTACATAACGTTATACGTTATAACTGACAAGTATATAACGTTATACGTTATTACGTAATAGTACATAACGTTATACGTTATAACTGACTAGTATATAACGTTATAAGTCATCAGGTAATACTATATAACGTTATACGTTAATACGTAATACTATATAACGTTATACGTTATTACGTAACATTATATAACGTTATACGTTAGTACGTAATAGTATATAACGTTATACGTTAGTACGTAATAGTATATAACGTTATACGTTATAATTGAGTAGTATATAACGTTAAACGTCATCAGGTAATACTACATAACGTTTTACGTTATAACGTAATAGTATATAACGTTATACGTTATAACGTAAGAGTATATAACGTTATGCGTATGACGTAATAGTATATAACGTTATACGTCATAACGTAATAGTATATTACGTTATACCTTAGTACGTAATAGTATATAACGTTATACGTTATAACTGAGTAGTATATAACGTTAAACGTCATCGGGTAATACTATATAATGTTATACTGTTAGTACGTAATAGTATATAACGTTATACTACATAACGTAATAGTATATAACGTTATGCGTTATAAGGTAATAATACATAATGGTTTACGTTATAACGTAATAGTATATAACGTTATACGTTATAACGTAGTATTATATAACGTTATACGTCTTTATGTAATACTATATAACGTTACACGTTATTACGTAATAGTATATAACTTTATACGTTATAACGTAATAGCATATAACCTTATACGTCATTAGGTAATACTATATAACGTTATACGTTATTACGTAAAATGATATAAAGGTATACGCTTGTAAGTTATAGTATATACCGTTATACGTGATAACGTAATAGTATATAACGTTATACGTTATAAGGTAATACTACATAAAGTTTTACGATATAACATAATAGTATATAACGTTATATGCTATAACGTAGTAGTATATAACGTTATACGTCATCAGGTAATACTATATAACGTTATACTGTTGGTACGTTATAGTATATAACGTTATACGTTAGTACGTAATATTATATAACGTTATACGTTATATCTGAGTAGTATATAACGTTCTACATCATCAGGTAATACTATATAATCTTACACTGTTAGTACGTAACAGTATATAACGTTATACGTCATAACGTAATAGTATATAACGATACACGTAATAAGGTAATACTACATAACGTTTTACGTTATAACATAGTAGAATATAACGTAGTAGTATATAACGTTATACGTCATCAGGTAATACTATATAACGTTATACGTTAATACGTAATAGTATATAACGTTATACGTTAGTACGTAATATTATATAACGTTATACGTTATAACGTAGTAGTATATAACGTTATACGTCGTCAGGTAATACTATATAAAGTTATACGTTATAACGTAATAGTATATAACGTTATACGTCATCAGGTAATAGATATATAACGCTACACGTTATTACGTAGTAGTATATAACTTTATATGTTATAACGTTATAGTATATAACGTTATACGTCATCAGGTAATACTATATAACGTTACACGTTATTATGTAACAGTATTTAACGTTATACGTTATAACATAATATTATATAACGTTATACGTTATAGCGTAGTAGTATATAACGTTACGCGTTATAAGGTAATACTACATAATGTTTTACGTTATAACGTAATAGTATATAACGTTATACGTTATAACGTAGTATTATATAACGTTATACGTCATCAGGTAATACTATATAACGTTACACGGTATTACGTAACAGTATATAACGCTTTACGTTATAACATAATAGTATATAACATTATACGTTATTACGTAGTAGAATATAACGTTATACGCTATAAAGTAATACTATATAACGTTATAATTTTAGTACGTAGTAGTATATAACGTTACACATGATAAGGTAATTCTACATAACGTTTTACGTTATAACATAATAGAATATAACGTAGTAGTATATAACGTTATACGTCATCAGGTAATACTATATAACGTTATACGTTAATACGTAATAGTATATAACGTTATACGTTAGTACGTAATATTATATAACGTTATACGTTATAACGCAGTAGTATATAACATTCTACGTCATCAGGTAATACTATATAATGTTACACTGTTAGTACGTAACAGTATATAACGTTACACGTCATAACGTAATAGCATATAACGATACACGTAATAAGGTAATACTACATAACGTTTTACGTTATAACATAATAGTATATAACGTAGTAGTATATAACGTTATACGTCATCAGGTAATACTATATAACGTTATACGTTAATACGTAATAGTATATAACGTTATACGTTAGTACGTAATATTATATAACGTTATACGTTATAACGTAGTAGTATATAACGTTATACGTCGTCAGGTAATACTATATAAAGTTATACGTTATAACGTAATAGTATATAACGTTATACGTCATCAGGTAATAGATATATAACGTTACATGTTATTACGTAGTAGTATATAACTTTATATGTTATAACGTAATAGTATATAACGATATACGTCATCAGATAATTCTATATAACGTTACACGTTATTACGTAATAGTATATAACTTTATACGTTATAACGTAATAGTATATAACATTACACGTTATAAGGTAATACTACATAAAGTTTTACGTTATAACATAATAGTATATAACGTTATACGTTATAACGTAGTATTATATAACGTTATACGTCATCAGGTAATACTATATAACGTTACACGGTATTACGTAACAATATATAACGTTTTACGTTATAACATAATAGTATATAACATTATACGTTATTACGTAGTAGAATATAACGTTATACGCTATACAGTAATACTATATAACGTTACACGTTATTACGTAACAGTATATAACGTTATACGTCATAACGTAATAGTATATAACGTTACACGTAATAAAGTAATACTACATAACGTTTTACGTTATAACATAATAGTATATAATGTTATACGTATGACGTAATAGTATATAATGTTATACGTTAGTACGTAATTGTATATAACGTTATACGTTATAACTGACTAGTATATAACGTTATAACTCATCAGGTAATACTATACAACATTATACGGTAATACGTAATAGTATATAACGTTATACGCTAGCACGTAATAGTATATAACGTTATACGTTATAAAGTAATACTATATAACGTTAATCTGTTGTTACGTAATAGTAAATAACGTTATACGTCATAACGTAACAGTATATAACGTTACACGTAATAAGGTAATACTACATAACGTTTTACGTTATAACATAATACTATATAACGTTATACGTTATAACGTAGTAGTATATAACGTTATACGTCATCAGGTAATACTATATAACGTTACACGTTATCACGTAACAGCATATAACGTTATACGTTATAACATAATAGTATATAACGTTATACGTTATAACGTAGTAGTATATAACGTTATACGTCATCAGGTAATACTATATAGCGTTACACGTTATTACGTAACAGTATATAACGTTATACGTTATAACGTAATACTACATAACGTTTTACGTTATTACATAAAAGTATGTAACGTTATACGTTATAACTGACTAGTATATAACGTTATAAGTCATCAGGTAATACTATATAACGTTATACGTTAATACGTATTAGTATATAACGTTATACGTTAGTATGTTATAGTATATAACGTTATACGTTAGTACGTAATATTATATAACATTATACGTTATAACGTAGTAGTATATAACGTTATACGTTATAACATAATAGTATATAACGTTATACGTTATAACGTAATAGTATATAACGTTACACGTTATAAGGTAATACTACATAACATTTTACGTTATAACATAATACTATATAACGTTACACGTTATAACATAGTAGTATATAAAGTTATACGACATCAGGTAATACTATATAACGTTACACGTTATTACGTAACAGTATTTAACGTTATACGTCATAACGTAATTGTATCTAACGTTACGCGTTATAAGGTAATACTACATAACGTTTTACGTTATAACATAATACTATATAACGTTATACGTTATAACGTAGTAGTGTATAACGTTATACGTTATCAGGTAATACTATATAACATTATACGTTATTACGTAATAGAATATAACGTTATACGTTATAAAGTAATACTATATAACGTTATACTGTTAGTAAGTAATATTATATAACGTTACACGTTATAAGGTAATACTACATAACGTTTTACGTTATAACATAATAGTATATAACGTTATACGTTATAAAGTAATACTATATAACGTTATACGTTATATCTGAGTAGTATATAACGTTCTACATCATCAGGTAATACTATATAATGTTACACTGTTAGTACGTAACAGTATATAACGTTATACGTCATAACGTAATAGTATATAACGATACACGTAATAAGGTAATACTACATAACGTTTTACGTTATAACATAATAGAATATAACGTAGTAGTATATAACGTTATACGTCATCAGGTAATACTATATAACGTTATACGTTAATACGTAATAGTATATAACGTTATACGTTAGTACGTAATATTATATAACGTTATCCGTTATAACGTAGTAGTATATAACGTTATACGTCGTCAGGTAATACTATATAAAGTAATACGTTATAACGTAATAGTATATAACGTTATACGTCATCAGGTAATAGATATATAACGCTACACGTTATTACGTAGTAGTATATAACTTTATATGTTATAACGTTATAGTATATAACGTTATACGTCATCAGGTAATACTATATAACGTTTCACGTTATTATGTAACAGTATTTAACGTTATACGTTATAACATAATATTATATAACGTTATACGTTATAGCGTAGTAGTATATAACGTTACGCGTTATAAGGTAATACTACATAATGTTTTACGTTATAACGTAATAGTATATAACGTTATACGTTATAACGTAGTATTATATAACGTTATACGTCATCAGGTAATACTATATAACGTTACACGGTATTACGTAACAGTATATAACGTTTTACGTTATAACATAATAGTATATAACATTATACGTTATTACGTAGTAGAATATAACGTTATACGCTATAAAGTAATACTATATAACGTTATACTTTTAGTACGTAGTAGTATATAACGTTACACATGATAAGGTAATTCTACATAACGTTTTACGTTATAACATAATAGAATATAACGTAGTAGTATATAACGTTATACGTCATCAGGTAATACTATATAACGTTATACGTCAATACGTAATAGTATATAACGTTATACGTTAGTACGTAATATTATATAACCTTATACGTTATAACGCAGTAGTATATAACGTTATACGTCGTCAGGTAATACTATATAAAGTTGTACGTTATAACGTAATAGTATATAACGTTATACGTCATCAGGTAATAGATATATAACGTTACACGTTATTACGTAGTAGTATATAACTTTATATGTTATAACGTAATAGTATATAACGTTATACGTCATCAGGTAATACTATATAACGTTACACGTTATTATGTAACAGTATTTAACGTTATACGTTATAACATAATATTATATAACGTTATACGTTATAGCGTAGTAGTATATAACGTTACGCGTTATAAGGTAATACTACATAATGTTTTACGTTATAACGTAATAGTATATAACGTTATACGTTATAACGTAGTATTATATAACGTTATACGTCATCAGGTAATACTATATAACGTTACACGGTATTACGTAACAGTATATAACGTTTTACGTTATAACATAATAGTATATAACGTTATACGCTATAACGTAGTAGTATATAACGTTATACGTCAGCAGGTAATACTATATAACGTTACACGTTATTATGTAACAGTATTTAACGTTATACGTTATAACATAATATTACATAACGTTATACGTTATAGCGTAGTAGTATATAACGTTACGCGTTATACGGTAATACTACATAATGTTTTACGTTATAACGTAATGGTATATAACGTTATACGTTATAACGTAGTATTATATAACGTTAAACGTCATCAGGTAATACTATATAACGTTACACGGTATTACGTAACAGTATATAACGTTTTACGTTATAACATAATAGTATATAACATTATACGTTATTACGTAGTAGAATATAACGTTATACGCTATAAAGTAATACTATATAACGTTATACTGTTAGTAAGTAATAGTATATAACGTTACACGTTATAAGGTAATACTACATAACGTTTTACGTTATAACATAATAGTATATAACGTTATACGTTATAAAGTAATACTATATAACGTTATACGTTATAAAGTAATACTATATAACGTTATACTGCTGGTACGTTATAGTATATAACGTTATACGTTAGTACGTAATATTATATAACGTTATACGTTATATCTGAGTAGTATATAACATTCTACGTCATCAGGTAATACTATATAATGTTACACTGTTAGTACGTAACAGTATATAACGTTATACGTCATAACGTAATAGTATATAACGATACACGTAATAAGGTAATACTACATAACGTTTTACGTTATAACATAATAGTATATAACGTAGTAGTATATAACGTTATACGTCATCAGGTAATACTATATAACGTTACACGTTAATACGTAATAGTATATAACGTTATACGTTAGTACGTAATATTATATAACGTTATACGTTATAACGTAGTAGTATATAACGTTATACGTCGTCAGGTAATACTATATAAAGTTATACGTTATAACGTAATAGTATATAACGTTATACGTCATCAGGTAATAGATATATAACGTTACACGTTATTACGTAATAGTATATAACTTTATATGTTATAACGTAATAGTATATAACGTTATACGTCAGCAGGTAATACTATATAACGTTACACGTTATTATGTAACAGTATTTAACGTTATACGTTATAACATAATATTATATAACGTTATACGTTATAGCGTAGTAGTATATAACGTTACGCGTTATAAGGTAATACTACATAATGTTTTACGTTATAACGTAATAGTATATAACGTTATACGTTATAACGTAGTATTATATAACGTTATACGTCATCAGGTAATACTATATAACGTTACACGTTATTATGTAACAGTATTTAACGTTATACGTTATAACATAATATTATATAACGTTATACGTTATAGCGTAGTAGTATATAACGTTATGCGTTATAAGGTAATACTACATAATGTTTTACGTTATAACGTAATAGTATATAACGTTATACGTTATAACGTAGTATTATATAACGTTATACGTCATCAGGTAATACTATATAACGTTACACGGTATTACGTAACAGTATATAACGTTTTACGTTATAACATAATAGTATAAAACATTATACGTTATTACGTAGTAGAATATAACGTTATACGCTATAAAGTAATACTATATAACGTTATACTGTTAGTACGTAGTAGTATATAACGTTACACGTAATAAAGTAATACTACATAACGTTTTACGTTATAACATAATAGTATATAATGTTATACGTATGACGTAATAGTATATAATGTTAGTAAAGTAATACTATATAACGTTATACTGTTGTTACGTAATAGTAAATAACGTTATACGTCATAACGTAATACTACATAACGTTTTACGTTATAACATAAAAGTATATAACGTTATACGTTATAACTGACTAGTATATAACGTTATAAGTCATCAGGTAATACTATATAACGTTACACGTTATTATGTAACAGTATTTAACGTTTTGCGTTATAACATAATACTATATAACGTTATTCGTTATAACGTAGTAGTATATAACGTTATACGTCATCAGGTAATACTATATAACGATACACGTTATTACGTAAGAGCATATAACGTTATACGTTATAACATAATAGTATATAACATTATACGTTATTACGTAGTAGAATATAACGTTATACGCTATAAAGTAATACTATATAACGTTATACTGTTAGTACGTAGTAGTATATAACGTTACACGTAATAAAGTAATACTACATAACGTTTTACGTTATAACATAATAGTATATAATGTTATACGTATGACGTAATAGTATATAATGTTAGTAAAGTAATACTATATAACGTTATACTGTTGTTACGTAATAGTAAATAACGTTATACGTCATAACGTAATACTACATAACGTTTTACGTTATAACATAAAAGTATATAACGTTATACGTTATAACTGACTAGTATATAACGTTATAAGTCATCAGGTAATACTATATAACGTTACACGTTATTATGTAACAGTATTTAACGTTTTGCGTTATAACATAATACTATATAACGTTATACGTTATAACGTAGTAGTATATAACGTTATACGTCATCAGGTAATACTATATAACGATACACGTTATTATGTAACAGCATATAACGTTATACGTTATAACATAATAGTATATAACGTTACACGTTATAACGTAGTAGTATATAACGTTATACGTCGTCAGGTAATACTATATAGAGTTATACGTTATAACGTAATAGTATATAACGTTATACGTCATCAGGTAATAGATATATAACGTTACATGTTATTACGTAGTAGTATATAACTTTATATGTTATAACGTAATAGTATATAACGATATACGTCATCAGATAATTCTATATAACGTTACACGTTATTACGTAATAGTATATAACTTTATACGTTATAACGTAATAGTATATAACATTACACGTTATAAGGTAATACTACATAAAGTTTTACGTTATAACATAATAGTATATAACGTTATACGTTACAACGTAGTAGTATATAACGTTATACTTCGTCAGGTAATACTATATAAAGTTATACGTTATAACGTAATAGTATATAACGTTATACGTCATCAGGTAATAGATATATAACGTTACACGTTATTACGTAATATTATATAACTTTATACCATATAACGTAATAGCATATAACGTTATATTTAATTATGTTATACTATATAACGTTACACGTTATTACGTAACAGTATATAACGTTATACGTTACTACGTATGAGTATATAACGTTATACGTTAATACGTTATAGTAAATAATGTTATACGTTATAACGTAATAGTATATAACGTTATACGTCATCAGATAATTCTATATAACGCTACACGTTATTACGTAATAGTATATAACTTTATACGTTATAACGTAATAGTATATAACGTTACACGTTATAAGGTAATACTACATAAAGTTTTACGTTATAACATAATAGTATATAACTTTATACGTTACAACGTAGTAGTATATAACGTTATACGTCGTCAGGTAATACTATATAAAGTAATACGTTATAACGTAATAGTATATAACGTCATACGTCATCAGGTAATAGATATATAACGTTACACGTTATTACGTAATAGTATATAACTTTATATGTTATAACGTAATAGTATATAACGTTATACGTCAGCAGGTAATACTATATAACGTTACACGTTATTATGTAACAGTATTTAACGTTATACGTTATAACATAATATTATATAACGTTATACGTTATAGCGTAGTAGTATATAACGTTACGCGTTATAAGGTAATACTACATAATGTTTTACGTTACAACGTAATAGTATATAACGTTATACGTTATAACGTAGTATTATATAACGTTATAAGTCATCAGGTAATACTATATAACGTTACACGGTATTACGTAACAGTATGTAACGTTTTACGTTATAACATAATAGTATATAACGTTATACGCTATAACGTAGTAGTATATAACGTTATACGTCATCAGGTAATACTATATAACGTTACACGTTATTATGTAACAGTATTTAACGTTACACGTAATAAAGTAATACTACATAACGTTTTACGTTATAACATAATAGTATATAATGTTATACGTATGACGTAATAGTATATAATGTTAGTAAAGTAATACTATATAACGTTATACTGTTGTTACGTAATAGTAAATAACGTTATACGTCATAACGTAATACTACATAACGTTTTACGTTATAACATAAAAGTATATAACGTTATACGTTATAACTGACTAGTATATAACGTTATAAGTCATCAGGTAATACTATATAACGTTACACGTTATTATGTAACAGTATTTAACGTTTTGCGTTATAACATAATACTATATAACGTTATACGTTATAACGTAGTAGTATATAACGTTATACGTCATCAGGTAATACTATATAACGTTACACGTTATTACGTAACAGTATATAACGTTATACGTTATAACGTAATACTACATAACGTTTTACGTTATAACATAAAAGTATATAACGTTATACGTTATAACTGACTAGTATATAACGTTATACGTCATCAGGTAATACTATATAACGTTACACGTTATTATGTAACAGTATTTAACGTTTTACGTTATAACATAATACTATATAACGTTATACGTTATAACGTAGTAGTATATAACGTTATACGTCATCAGGTAATACTACATAACGTTACACGTTATTACGTAACAGCATATAACGTTATACGTTATAACATAATAGTATATAACGTTACACGTTATAACATAGTAGTATATAACGATATACGACATCAGGTAATACTATATAACGGTACACGTTATTACGTAACAGTATTTAACGTTATACGTCATAACGTAATAGTATATAACGTTACACGTTATAAGGTAATACTACATAACGTTTTACGTTATAACATAATAGTATATAACGTTATACGTTATAAGGTAATACTATATAACGTTATACTGTTGTTACGTTATAGTATATAACGTTATACGCTATATCTGAGTAGTATATAACGTTCTACGTTACCAGGTAATACCACATAATGTTACACTGTTAGTACGTAATAGTATATAACGTTATACGTTAGTGCGTAATAGTATATATCGTTATTCGTTAGTACGTAATAGTATATAACGTTATACGTTAGTATCTAACATTATGTAACGTTATACGTTATAACGTAGTAGTATATAACGTTAAACGTCGTCAGGTAATACTATACAACGTTATACGTTATATCGTAATAGTATATAACGTTATACGTTAATACGTAATAGTATATAACGTTATGCGTTAGTACGTAATAGTATATAACGTTATACGTTAGTACGTAATAGTATATAACGTTATACGTTATAACTGACAAGTATATAACGTTATACGTTCGTACGTAATAGTACATAACGTTATACGTTATAACTGACTAGTATATAACGTTATAAGTCATCAGGTAATACTATATAACGTTATACGTTAATACGTAATACTATATAACGATATACGTTATTACGTAACATTATATAACGTTATACGTTAGTACGTAATAGTATATAACGTTATTCGTTAGTACGTAATAGTATATAACGTTATACGTTATAATTGAGTAGTATATAACGTTAAACGTCATCAGGTAATACTATATAACGTTACACGTTATTATGTAACAGTATTTAACGTTATACGTTATAACATAATAGTATATAACGTTATACGTTATAGCGTAGTAATATATAACGTTATACGTCATCAGGTAATACTATATAACGTTACACGTTATTACGTAACAGTATATAACGTTATACGTTATAACGTAATAGTATATAACGTTATACGTCATAACGTAATAGTATATAACGTTATACGTCATAACGTAATAGTATATAACGTTATACGTCATAACGTAATAGTATATAACGTTATACGTCATAACGTAATAGTATATTACGTTATACCTTAGTACGTAATAGTATATAACGTTATACGTTATAACTGAGTAGTATATAACGTTAAACGTCATCGGGTAATACTATATAATGTTATACTGTTAGTACGTAATAGCATATAACGTTATACTACATAACGTAATAGTATATAACGTTACGCGTTATAAGGTAATACTACATAAAGTTTTACGATATAACATAATAGTATATAACGTTATACGCTATAACGTAGTAGTATATAACGTTATACGTCATCAGGTAATACTATATAACGTTACACGTTATTATGTAACAGTATATAACGTTATACGTTATAACGTAATAGTATATAACGTTATACGTCATAACGTAATAGTATATTACGTTATACCTTAGTACGTAATAGTATATAACGTTATACGTTATAACTGAGTAGTATATAACGTTATACGTTATAACTGAGTAGTATATAACGTTAAACGTCATCGGGTAATACTATATAATGTTATACTGTTAGTACGTAATAGTATATAACGTTATACTACATAACGTAATAGTATATAACGTTACGCGTTATAAGGTAATACTACATAATGGTTTACGTTATAACGTAATAGTATATAACGTTATACGTTATAACGTAGTATTGTATAACGTTATTCGTCATCAGGTAATACTATATAACGTTACTCGGTATTACGTAACAGTATATAACGTTATACGTTATAACGTAGTAGTATATAACGTTATACGTCATCAGGTAATACTATATAACGTTACACGTTATTATGTAACAGTATTTAACGTTATACGTTATAACATAATAGTATATAACGTTATACGTTATAGCGTAGTAATATATAACGTTATACGTCATCAGGTAATACTATATAACGTTACACGTTATTACGTAACAGTATATAACGTTATACGTTATAACGTAATAGTATATAACGTTATACGTCATAACGTAATAGTATATAACGTTATACGTCATAACGTAATAGTATATAACGTTATACGTCATAACGTAATAGTATATTACGTTATACCTTAGTACGTAATAGTATATAACGTTATACGTTATAACTGAGTAGTATATAACGTTAAACGTCATCGGGTAATACTATATAATGTTATACTGTTAGTACGTAATAGCATATAACGTTATACTACATAACGTAATAGTATATAACGTTACGCGTTATAAGGTAATACTACATAAAGTTTTACGATATAACATAATAGTATATAACGTTATACGCTATAACGTAGTAGTATATAACGTTATACGTCATCAGGTAATACTATATAACGTTACACGTTATTATGTAACAGTATTTAACGTTATACGTTATAACATAATAGTATATAACGTTATACGTTATAGCGTAGTAATATATAACGTTATACGTAATCAGGTAATACTATATAACGTTACACGTTATTACGTAACAGTATATAACGTTATACGTTATAACGTAATAGTATATAACGTTATACGTCATAACGTAATAGTATATTACGTTATACCTTAGTACGTAATAGTATATAACGTTATACGTTATAACTGAGTAGTATATAACGTTAAACGTCATCGGGTAATACTATATAATGTTATACTGTTAGTACGTAATAGCATATAACGTTATACTACATAACGTAATAGTATATAACGTTACGCGTTATAAGGTAATACTACATAAAGTTTTACGATATAACATAATAGTATATAACGTTATACGCTATAACGTAGTAGTATATAACGTTATACGTCATCAGGTAATACTATATAACGTTACACGTTATTATGTAACAGTATTTAACGTTATACGTTATAACATAATAGTATATAACGTTATACGTTATAGCGTAGTAATATATAACGTTATACGTAATCAGGTAATACTATATAACGTTACACGTTATTACGTAACAGTATATAACGTTATACGTTATAACGTAATAGTATATAACGTTATACGTCATAACGTAATAGTATATTACGTTATACCTTAGTACGTAATAGTATATAACGTTATACGTTATAACTGAGTAGTATATAACGTTATACGTTATAACTGAGTAGTATATAACGTTAAACGTCATCGGGTAATACTATATAATGTTATACTGTTAGTACGTAATAGTATATAACGTTATACTACATAACGTAATAGTATATAACGTTACGCGTTATAAGGTAATACTACATAATGGTTTACGTTATAACGTAATAGTATATAACGTTATACGTTATAACGTAGTATTGTATAACGTTATTCGTCATCAGGTAATACTATATAACGTTACTCGGTATTACGTAACAGTATATAACGTTTTACGTTATAACATAATAGTATATAACTTTATACGTTATAGCGTAGTAGTATATAACGTTATACGTCATCAGGTAATACTATATAACGTTACACGGTATTACGTAACAGTATATAACGTTTTACGTTATAACATAATAGTATATAACGTTATACGCTATAACGTAGTAGTATATAACGTTATACGTCATCAGGTAATACTAAATAACATTATACGTTATTACGTAGTAGAATATAACGTTATACGCTATAAAGTAATACTATATAACGTTATACTGTTAGTACGTAGTAGTATATAACGTTACACATTATAAGGTAATACTATATAACGTTATACGTTATGACGTAATAGTATATAACGTTATTTGTCATAGCGTAATACTATATAACGTTATACGTTATAACGTAATAGTATATAACGTTATACGTTATAACGTAATACTACATAACGTTTTACGTTATAACATAAAAGTATATAACGTTATACGTTATAACGTAATTCTATATAACGTTATACGTCATCAGATATTACTATATAACGTTACACGTTATTACGTAACAGCATATAACGTTATACGTTATAACGTAATAGTATATAACTTTATACGTCATAACGTAATAGTATATAACGTTATACGTTATAAGGTAATACTACATAACGTTTTACGTTATAACATAATACTATATAGCGTTACACGTTATAACATAGTAGTATATAACGTTATACGACATCAGGTAATACCATATAACGGTACACGTTATTACGTAACAGTATTTAACGTTATACGTCATAACGTAATAGTATATAACGTTACACGTTATAAGATAATACTACATAACGTTTTACGTTATAACATAATACTATATAACGTTATACGTTATAACGTAGTAGTATATAACGTTATACGTCATCAGGTAATACTATATAACGGTACACGTTATTACGTAACAGTATTTAACGTTATACGTCATAACGTAATATTATATAACGTTATACGTTATAGCGTAGTAGTATATAACGTTATACGTCATCAGGTAATACTATGTAACGTTACACGTTATTACGTAACAGTATATAACGTTATACGTTATAACGTAATAGTATATAACGTTATACGTCATAACGTAATAGTATATAACGTTATACGTCATAACGTAATAGTATATTACGTTATACCTTAGTACGTAATAGTATATAATGTTATACGTTATAACTGAGTAGTATATAACGTTAAACGTCATCGGGTAATACTATATAATGTTATACTGTTAGTACGTAATAGTATATAACGTTATACTACATAACGTAATAGTATATAACGTTACGCGTTATAAGGTAATACTACATAATGGTTTACGTTATAACGTAATAGTATATAACGTTATACGTTATAACGTAGTATTATATAACGTTATACGTCATCAGGTAATACTATATAACGTTACACGGTATTACGTAACAGTATATAACGTTTTACGTTATAACATAATAGTATATAACTTTATATGTTATAGCGTAGTAGTATATAACGTTATACGTCTATAGGTAATACTATATAACGTTACACGTTATTACGTAATAGTATATAACTTTATACGTTATAACGTAATAGCATATAACGTTATACGTCATTAGGTAATACTATATAACGTTATACGTTATTACGTAAAATGATATAACGGTATACGTTTGTAAGTTATTGTATATACCGTTATACGTGATAACGTAATAGTATATATCGTTATACGTTATAAGGTAATACTACATAAAGTTTTACGATATAACATAATAGTATATAACGTTATACGCTATAACGTAGTAGAATATAACGTTATACGTTATAAGGTAATACTATATAACGTTTTACGTTATAACATAATACTATATAGCGTTACACGTTATAACATAGTAGTATATAACGTTATACGACATCAGGTAATACCATATAACGGTACACGTTATTACGTAACAGTATTTAACGTTATACGTCATAACGTAATAGTATATAACGTTACACGTTATAAGATAATACTACATAACGTTTTACGTTATAACATAATACTATATAACGTTATACGTTATAACGTAGTAGTATATAACGTTATACGTCATCAGGTAATACTATATAACGGTACACGTTATTACGTAACAGTATTTAACGTTATACGTCATAACGTAATAGAATATAACGTTACACGTTATAAGGTAATACTACATAATGTTTTACGTTATAACGTAATAGTATATAACGTTATTCGTCATAACGTAATACTATATAACGTTATTCGTTATTACGTAAAATGATATAACGGTATACGTTTGTAAGTTATAGTATATACCGTTATAAGTGATAACGTAATAGTATATAACGTTATACGTTATAAGGTAATACTACATAAAGTTTTACGATATAACATAATAGTACATAACGTTATACGCTATAACGTAGTAGTATATAACGTTATACGTCATCAGGTAATACTATATAACGTTACACGTTATTATGTAACAGTATTTAACGTTATACGTTATAACATAATAGTATATAACGTTATACGTTATAGCGTAGTAGTATATAACGTTATACGTCATCAGGTAATACTATGTAACGTTACACGTTATTACGTAACAGTATATAACGTTATACGTTATAACGTAATAGTATATAACGTTATACGTCATAACGTAATAGTATATAACGTCATACGTCATAACGTAATAGTATATTACGTTATACCTTAGTACGTAATAGTATATAACGTTATACGTTATAACTGAGTAGTATATAACGTTAAACGTCATCGGGTAATACTATATAATGTTATACTGTTAGTACGTAATAGTATATAACGTTATACTACATAACGTAATAGTATATAACGTTACGCGTTATAAGGTAATACTACATAATGGTTTACGTTATAACGTAATAGTATATAACGTTATACGTTATAACGTAGTATTGTATAACGTTATTCGTCATCAGGTAATACTATATAACGTTACTCGGTATTACGTAACAGTATATAACGTTTTACGTTATAACATAATAGTATATAACTTTATACGTTATAGCGTAGTAGTATATAACGTTATACGTCATCAGGTAATACTATATAACGTTACACGGTATTACGTAACAGTATATAACGTTTTACGTTATAACATAATAGTATATAACGTTATACGCTATAACGTAGTAGTATATAACGTTATACGTCATCAGGTAATACTATATAACATTATACGTTATTACGTAGTAGAATATAACGTTATACGCTATAAAGTAATACTAGATAACGTTATACTGTTAGTACGTAGTAGTATATAACGTTACACATTATAAGGTAATACTATATAACGTTATACGTTATGAAGTAATAGTATATAACGTTATACGTCATAGCGTAATACTATATAACGTTATACGTTATAACGTAATAGTATATAACGTTATACGTTATAACGTAATACTACATAACGTTTTACGTTATAACATAAAAGTATATAACGTTATACGTTATAACGTAATTCTATATAACGTTATACGTCATCAGATATTACTATATAACGTTACACGTTATTACGTAACAGTATATAACGTTATACGTTATAACGTAATAGTATATAACTTTATACGTCATAACGTAATAGTATATAACGTTATTCGTCATCAGGTAATACTATATAACGGTACACGTTATTACGTAACAGTATTTAACGTTATACGTCATAACGTAATAGTATATAACGTTACACGTTATAAGATAATACTACATAACGTTTTACGTTATAACATAATACTATATAACGTTGTACGTTATAACGTAGTAGTATATAACGTTATACGTCATCAGGTAATACTATATAACGGTACACGTTATTACGTAACAGTATTTAACGTTATACGTCATAACGTAATAGTATATAACGTTACACGTTATAAGGTAATACTACATAATGGTTTACGTTATAACGTAATAGTATATAACGTTATACGTTATAACGTAGTATTATATAACGTTATACGTCATCAGGTAATACTATATAACGTTACACGGTATTACGTAACAGTATATAACGTTTTACGTTATAACATAATAGTATATAACTTTATACGTTATAGCGTAGTAGTATATAACGTTATACGTCTTTAGGTAATACTATATAACGTTACACGTTATTACGTAATAGTATATAACTTTATACGTTATAACGTAATAGCATATAACGTTATACGTCATTAGGTAATACTATATAACGTTATACGTTATTACGTAAAATGATATAACGGTATACGTTTGTAAGTTATTGTATATACCGTTATACGTGATAACGTAATAGTATATATCGTTATACGTTATAAGGTAATACTACATAAAGTTTTACGATATAACATAATAGTATATAACGTTATACGCTATAACGTAGTAGAATATAACGTTATACGTCATCAGGTAATACTATATAACGTTACACGTTATTATGTAACAGTATTTAACGTTATACGTTATAACATAATAGTATGTAACGTTATACGTCGTCAGGTAATACTATATAAAGTTATACGTTATAACGTAATAGTATATAACGTTATACGTCATCAGATAATTCTATATAACGTTACACGTTATTACGTAATAGTATATAACTTTATACGTTATAACGTAATAGTATATAACGTTACACGTTATAAGGTAATACTACATAAAGTTTTACGTAATAACCTAATAGTATATAACGTTATACGTTATAACGTAGTAGTATATAACGTTATACGTCGTCAGGTAATACTATATAAAGTTATACGTTATAACGTAATAGTATATAACGTTATACGTTATAACGTAGTAGTATATAACGTTATACGTCGTCAGGTAATACTATATAAAGTTATACGTTATAACGTAATAGTATATTACGTTATACCTTAGTACGTAATAGTATATAACGATATACGTTATAACTGAGTAGTATATAACGTTAAACGTCATCGGGTAATACTATATAATGTTATACTGTTAGTACGTAATAGTATATAACGTTATACTACATAACGTAATAGTATATAACGTTACGCGTTCTAAGGTAATACTACATAATGGTTTACGTTATAACGTAATAGTATATAACGTTATACGTTATAACGTAGTATTATATAACGTTATACGTCATCAGGTAATACTATATAACGTTACACGGTATTAGGTAACAGTATATAACGTTTTACGTTATAACATAATAGTATATAACTTTATACGTTATAGCGTAGTAGTATATAACGTTATACGTTATAACGTAGTAGTATATAACGTTATGCGTCATCAGGTAATACTATATAACGTTACACGTTATTACGTAACAGTATATAACGTTATACGTTATAACGTAGTATTATATAACGTTATACGTCATCAGGTAATACTATATAACGTTACACGTTATTACGTAATAGTATATAACGTTATACGTCATAACGTAATAGTATATAACGTTATACGTCATAACGTAATAGTATATTACGTTATACCTTAGTACGTAATAGTATATAACGTAATACATACTTCATAACGTAATAGTGTATAACGTTACACGTTATAAGGTAATACTACATAATGTTTTACGTTATAACGTAATAGTATATAACGTTATACGTCATAACGTAATAGATATATAACGTTACACGTTATTACGTAATAGTATATAACTTTATACGTTATAACGTAATAGTATATAACGTTATAGGTCATCAGGTAATACTATATAACGTTGCACGTTATAACGTAACAGTATATAACGTTATACGTTATAACGTAATACTATATAACGTTATACGTTATTACGTAACATGATATAACGGTATACGTTTGTACGTAATAGTATATACCGTTATACGTCATAACGTAATAGTATATAACGTTACACGTTATAAGGTAATACTACATAAAGTTTTACGTTATAACATAATAGTATATTACGTTATGCGTTAGTACGTAATAGTATATAACGTTATACGTTATAACTGAGTAGTATATAACGTTAAACGTAATCGGGTAATACTATATAATGTTATACTGTTAGTACGTAATAGTATATAACGTTATACGTTATCACGTAATAGTATATAACGTTATTTGTCATAACGTAATAGTATATAACGTTATACGTCATAACGTAATAGATATATAACGTTACACGTTATTACGTAATAGTATATAACTTTATACGTTATAACGTAATAGTATATAACGTTATACGTCATCAGATAATTCTATATAACGTTACACGTTATTACGTAATAGTATATAACTTTATACGTTATAACGTAATAGCATATAACGTTATACGTCTTTAGGTAATACTATATACCGTTACACGTTATTACGTAACAGTATATAATGTTATACGTTATAACGTAATAATATATAACGTTATACGTCATAACGTAATAGTATATTACGTTATACGTTAGTCCGTAATAGTATATAACGTTATACGTTATATCTGAGTAGTATATAACGTTAAACGTAATCGGGTAATACTATATAATGTTATACTGTTAGTACGTAATAGTATATAACGTAATAGTTCATAACGTCATTGTGTATAACGTTACACGTTATAAGGTAATACTACATAATGTTTTACGTTATAACGTAATAGTATATAACGTTATACGTCATAACGTAATAGATATATAACGTTACACGTTATTACGTAATAGTATATAACTTTATACGTTATAACGTAATAGTATATAACGTTACACGTTGTAAGGTAATACTACATAATGTTTTACGTCATAACGTAATAGTATATTACGTTATAGGTTAGTACGTACTAGTATATAACGGTATACGTTATAACTGAGTAGTATATAACGTTAAACGTCATCGGGTAATACTATATAATGTTATACTGTTAGTACGTAATAGTATATAACGTTATACTTCATAACGTAGTAGTATATAACGTTACACGTTATAAGGTAATACTACATAATGTTTTACGTTATAACGTAATAGTATATAACGTTATACGTCATAACGTAATAGTATATTACGTTATACGTTAGTACGTAATAGTATATAACGTTATACGTTATAACTGAGTAGTATATAACGTTAAACGTCATCGGGTGATACTATATAATGTTATACTGTTAGTACGTGGTAGTATATAACATTATACTTCATAACGTAATAGTATATAACGTTACACGTTATAAGGTAATACTACATAATGTTTTACGTTATAACGTAATAGTATATAACGTTATACGTTATAACGTAGTAGTATATAACGTTATACGTCATCAGGTAATACTATATAACGTTACACGTTATTACGTAACAGTATATCACGTTATACGTTATAACGTAATAGTATGTAACGTTATTTGTCGTAACGTAATAGTATATAACGTTATACGTCATCAGATAATTCTATATAACGTTACACGTTATTACGTAATAGTATATAACTTTATACGGTCTAACGTAATATTATATAACGTTACACGTTATAAGGTAATACTACATAAAGTTTTGCGTTATAACATAATAGTATATAACGCTATACATTATAACGTAGTAGTATATAACGTTATACGTCATCAGGTAATACTATATAACGTTACACGTTATTACGTAACAGTATATAACGTTATACGTTATAACGTAATACTACATAACGTTTTACGTTATAACATAAAAGTATATAACGTTATACGTTATAACGTAGTAGTATATAACGTTATACGTCATCAGGTAATGCTATATAACGTTACACGTTATTACGTAACAGTCTATAACGTTATACGTTATAACGTAATAGTATGTAACGTTATTTGTCGTAACGTAATAGTATATAACGTTATACGTCATCAGATAATTCTATATAACGTTACACGTTATTACGTAATAGTATATACCGTTATACGTCATAACGTAATAGTATATAACGTTACACGTTATAAGGTAATACTACATAAAGTTTTACGTTATAACATAATAGTATATTACGTTATACGTTAGTACGTAATAGTATATAACGTTATACGTTATAACTGAGTAGTATATAACGTTAAACGTAATCGGGTAATACTATATAATGTTATACTGTTAGTACGTAATACTATATAACGTTATACGTTATAACGTAATAGTATATAACGTTATACGTTATAACGTAGTAGTATATAACGTTATAGGTCATCAGGTAATACTATATAACGTTGCACGTTATTACGTAACAGTATATAACGTTATACGTTATAACGTAATACTATATAACGTTATACGTTATTACGTAACATGATATAACGGTATACGTTTGTACGTAATAGTATATACCGTTATACGTCATAACGTAATAGTATATAACGTTACACGTTATAAGGTAATACTACATAAAGTTTTACGTTATAACATAATAGTATATTACGTTATACGTTAGTACGTAATAGTATATAACGTTATACGTTATAACTGAGTAGTATATAACGTTATACGTCATCAGGTAATACTATATAACGTTTTACGTTATAACATAAAAGTATATAACGTTATACGTTATAACGTAGTAGTATATAACGTTATACGTCATCAGGTAATACTATATAACGTTACACGTTATTACGTAACAGTATATAACGTTATACGTTATAACGTAATAGTATATAACGTTATTTGTCATAACGTAGCAGTATATAACGTTATACGTCATAACGTAATAGATATATAACGTTACACGTTATTACGTAATAGTATATAACTTTATACGTTATAACGTAATAGTATTTAACGTTATACGTCATCAGATAATTCTATAGAACGTTACACGTTATTACGTAATAGTATATAACTTTATACGTTATAATGTAATAGTATATAACGTTATACGTTATTACGAAATAGTATATAACTTTATACGTTATAGCGTAATAGTATATAACGTTACACGTTATAAGGTAATACTACATAATGTTTTACGTTATAACGTAATAGTATATAACGTTATACGTTATAACGTAGTAGTATATAACGTTATACGTCATCAGGTAATACTATATAACGTTTTACGTTTTAACATAAAAGTATATAACGTTATACGTTATAACGTAGTAGTATATAACGTTATACGTCATCAGGTAATACTATATAACGTTACACGTTATTACGTAACAGTATATAACGTTATACGTTATAACGTAATAGTGTATAACGTTATTTGTCATAACGTAATAGTATATAACGTTATACGTCATAACGTAATAGATATATAACGTTACACGTTATTACGTAATAGTATATAACTTTATACGTTATAACGTAATAGTATATAACGTTATAAGTCATCAGGTAAATCTATATAACGTTGCACGTTATTACGTAACAGTATATAACGTTATACGTTATAACATAATAGTATATAACGATATACGATATAACGTAGTAGTATATAACGTTATAGGTCATCAGGTAATACTATATAACGTTGCACGTTATTACGTAACAGTATATAACGTTATACGTTATAACATGATAGTATATAACGTTACACGTTATTACGTAATAGTATATAACTTTATACGTTATAACGTAATAGTATATAACGTTATTTGTCATAACGTAATAGTATATAACGTTATACGTCATAACGTAATAGATATATAACGTTACACGTTATTACGTAATAGTATATAACTTTATACGTTATAACGTAATAGTATATAACGTTATACGTCATCAGGTAATACTATATAACGTTACACGTTATTACGTAACAGTATATAACGTTATACGTTATAACGTAGTAGTATACAACGTTATACGTCATCAGGTAATACTATATAACGTTGCACGTTATTACGTAACAGTATATAACGTTATACGTTATAACGTAATACTATATAACGTTATACGTTGTTACGTAACATGATATAACGGTATACGTTTGTACGTAATAGTATATACCGTTATACGTCATAACGTAATAGTATATAACGTTACACGTTATAAGGTAATACTACATAAAGTTTTACGTTATAACATAATAGTATATTACGTTATACGTTAGTACGTAATAGTATATAACGTTATACGTTATAACTGAGTAGTATATAACGTTGAACGTAATCGGGTAATACTATATAATGTTATACTGTTAGTACGTAATACTATATAACGTTATACGTTATAACGTAATAGTATATAACGTTATACGTTATAACGTAGTAGTATATAACGTTATAGGTCATCAGGTAATACTATATAACGTTGCACGTTATTACGTAACAGTATATAACGTTATACGTTATAACGTAATACTATATAACGTTATACGTTATTACGTAACATGATATAACGGTATACGTTTGTACGTAATAGTATATACCGTTATACGTCATAACGTAATAGTATATAACGTTACACGTTATAAGGTAATACTACATAAAGTTTTACGTTATAACATAATAGTATATTACGTTATACGTTAGTACGTAATAGTATATAACGTTATACGTTATAACTGAGTAGTATATAACGTTATACGTCATCAGGTAATACTATATAACGTTTTACGTTATAACATAAAAGTATATAACGTTATACGTTATAACGTAGTAGTATATAACGTTATACGTCATCAGGTAATACTATATAACGTTACACGTTATTACGTAACAGTATATAACGTTATACGTTATAACGTAATAGTATATAACGTTATTTGTCATAACGTAGCAGTATATAACGTTATACGTCATAACGTAATAGTATATAACTTTATACGTTATAACGTAATAGTATATAACGTTATACGTCATCAGGTAATACTATATAACGTTACACGTTATTACGTAACAGTATATAACGTTATGCGTTATAACGTAGTAGTATATAACGTTATACGTCATCAGGTAATACTATATAACGTTGCACGTTATTACGTAACAGTATATAACGTTATACGTTATAACGTAATACTATATAACGTTATACGTTATTACGTAACATGATATAACGGTATACGTTTGTATGTAATAGTATATACCGTTATACGTCATAACGTAATAGTATATAACGTTACACGTTATAAGGTAATACTACATAAAGTTTTACGTTATAACATAATAGTATATTACGTTATACGTTATAACATAATAGTATATAACGTTGTACGATATAACGTAGTAGTATATAACGTTATAGGTCATCAGGTAATACTATATAACGTTGCACGTTATTACGTAACAGTATATAACGTTATACGTTATAACATAATAGTATATAACGTTACACGTTATTACGTAATAGTATATAACTTTATACGTTATAACATAATAGTATATAACGTTATAATTTATAACGTAGTAGTATATAACGTTATAGGTCATCAGGTAATACTATATAACGTTGCACGTTATTACGTAGTAGTATATAACGTTATACGTCATCAGGTAATACTATATAACGTTTTACGTTATAACATAAAAGTATATAACGTTATACGTTATAACGTAGTAGTATATAACGTTATACGTCATCAGGTAATACTATATAACGTTTTACGTTATAACATAAAAGTATATAACGTTATACGTTATAACTTAGTAGTATATAACGTTATACGTCATCAGGTAATACTATATAACGTTACACGTTATTACGTAACAGTATATAACGTTATACGTTATAACGTAATAGTATATAACGTTATTTGTCATAACGTAATAGTATATAACGTTATACGTCATAACGTAATAGATATATAACGTTACACGTTATGACGTAATAGTATATAACTTTATACGTTATAACGTAATAGTATATAACGATATACGTCATCAGATAATTCTATATAACGTTACACGTTATTACGTAATAGTATATAACTTTATACGTTATAATGTAATAGTATATAATCGTTACACGTTATAAGGTAATACTACATAAAGTTTTCCGATATAACATAATAGTATATAACGTTATACGTTATAACGTAGTAGTATATAAGGTTATACGTCATCAGGTAATAATATATAACGTTACACGTTATTACGTAACAGTATATAACGTTATACGTTAATACGTAATAGTTTATAATGTTATACGTTAGTACGTAATAGTATATAGCGTTATACGTTAGTACGTAATATTATATATCGTTATACGTCATCAGATAATTCTATATAACGTTACACGTTATTACGTAATAGTATATAACTTTATACGTTCTAACGTAATATTATATAACGTTACACGTTATAAGGTAATACTACATAAAGTTTTACGTTATAACATAATAGTATATAACGTTATACGTTATAACGTAGTAGTACATTACGTTATACGTCATCAGGTAATACTATATAACGTTACACGTTATTACGTAACAGTATATAACGTTATACGTTATAACGTAATAATATATAACGTTATACGTCATAACGTAATAGTATATAACGTTATACGTCATTACGTAATAGTATATTACGTTATACGTTAGTACGTAATAGTATATAACGTTATACGTTATAACTGAGTAGTATATAACGTTAAACGTAATCGGGTAATACTATATAATGTTATACTGTTAGTACGTAATAGTATATAACGTTATACTTCATAACGTAGTAGTATATAACGTTACACGTTATAAGGTAATACTACATAATGTTTTACGTTATAACGTAATAGTATATAACGTTATACGTCATAACGTAATAGTATATTACGTTATACGTTAGTACGTAATAGTATATAACGTTATACGTTATAACTGAGTAGTATATAACGTTAAACGTCATCGGGTGATACTATATAATGTTATACTGTTAGTACGTGGTAGTATATAACATTATACTTCATAACGTAATAGTATATAACGTTACACGTTATAAGGTAATACTACATAATGTTTTACGTTATAACGTAATAGTATATAACGTTATACGTTATAACGTAGTAGTATATAACGTTATACGTCATCAGGTAATACTATATAACGTTACACGTTATTACGTAACAGTATATCACGTTATACGTTATAACGTAATAGTATGTAACGTTATTTGTCGTAACGTAATAGTATATAACGTTATACGTCATCAGATAATTCTATATAACGTTACACGTTATTACGTAATAGTATATAACTTTATACGGTCTAACGTAATATTATATAACGTTACACGTTATAAGGTAATACTACATAAAGTTTTGCGTTATAACATAATAGTATATAACGCTATACATTATAACGTAGTAGTATATAACGTTATACGTCATCAGGTAATACTATATAACGTTACACGTTATTACGTAACAATATATAACGTTATACGTTATAACGTAATACTACATAACGTTTTACGTTATAACATAAAAGTATATAACGTTATACGTTATAACGTAGTAGTATATAACGTTATACGTCATCAGGTAATGCTATATAACGTTACACGTTATTACGTAACAGTCTATAACGTTATACGTTATAACGTAATAGTATGTAACGTTATTTGTCGTAACGTAATAGTATATAACGTTATACGTCATCAGATAATTCTATATAACGTTACACGTTATTACGTAATAGTATATAACTTTATACGTTCTAACGTAATATTATATAACGTTACACGTTATAAGGTAATACTACATAAAGTTTTACGTTATAACATAATAGTATATAACGCTATACATTATAACGTAGTAGTATATAACGTTATACGTCATCAGGTAATACTATATAACGTTACACGTTATTACGTAACAGTATATAACGTTATACGTTATAACGTAATACTACATAACGTTTTACGTTATAACATAAAAGTATATAACGTTATACGTTATAACATAATAGTATATAACGTTATACGTTATAAGGTAGTAGTATATAACGTTATAGGTCATCAGGTAATACTATATAACGTTATACGTTATTACGTAACATGATATAACGGTATACGTTTGTACGTAATAGTATATACCGTTATACGTCATAACGTAATAGTATATAACGTTACACGTTATAAGGTAATACTACATAAAGTTTTACGTTATAACATAATAGTATATTACGTTATACGTTAGTACGTAATAGTATATAACGTTATACGTTATATCTGAGTAGTATATAACGTTAAACGTAATCGGGTAATACTATATAAAGTTATACTGTTAGTACGTAATAGTATATAACGTTATACGTTATAACGTAATAGTATATAACGTTATTTGTCATAACGTAATAGTGTATAACGTTATACGTCATAACCTAATAGATATATAACGTTACACGTTATTACGTGATGGTATATAACTTTATACGTTATAACGTAATAGTATATAACGTTATACGTCATCAGATAATTCTATATAACGTTACACGTTATTACGTAATAGTATATAACTTTATACGTTATAACGTAATAGTATATAACGTTACACGTTATAAGGTAATACTACATAATGTTTTACGTTATAACGTAATAGTATATAACGTTATACGTTATAACGTAGTAGTATATAACGTTATACGTCATCAGGTAATAATATATAACGTTACACGTTATTACGTAACAGTATATAACGTTATACGTTATAACGTAATAGTGTATAACGTTATACGTCATTAGGTAATACTATATACCGTTACACGTTATTACGTAACAGTATATAACGTTATACGTTACTACGTAAGAGTATATAACGTTATACGTTAATACGTAATAGTTTATAATGTTATACGTTAGTACGTAATAGTATATAACGTTATAGGTAAGTACGTAATATTATATATCGTTATACGTCATCAGATATTTCTATATAACGTTACACGTTATTACGTAATAGTATATAACTTTATACGTTCTAACGTAATATTATATAACGTTACACGTTATAAGGTAATACTACATAAAGTTTTACGTTATAACATAATAGTATATAACGTTATACGTTATAACGTAGTAGTATATAACGTTATACGTCATCAGGTAATACTATATAACGTTACACGTTATTACGTAACAGTATATAACGTTATACGTTATAACGTAATAATATATAACATTATACGTCATAACGTAATAGTATATAACGTTATACGTCATTACGTAATAGTATATTACGTTATACGTTAGTACGTAATAGTATATAACGTTATACGTTATAACTGAGTAGTATATAACGTTAAACGTCATCGGGTGATACTATATAATGTTATACTGTTAGTACGTAGTAGTATATAACATTATACTTCATAACGTAATAGTATATAACGTTACACGTTATAAGGTAATACTACATAATGTTTTACGTTATAACGTAATAGTATATAACGTTATACGTTATAACGTAGTAGTATATGACGTTATACGTCATCAGGTAATACTATATAACGTTACACGTTATTACGTAACAGTATATCACGTTATACGTTATAACGTAATACTACATAACGTTTTACGTTATAACATAAAAGTATATAACGTTATACGCTATAACGTAGTAGTATATAACGTTATACGTCATCAGGTAATACTATATAACGTTACACGTTATTACGTAATAGTATATAACTTTATACGTTATAACGTAGTAGTATATAACGTTACACGTTATAGGGTAATACTACATAAAGTTTTACGTTATAACATAATAGTATATAACGTTACACGTTATAGGGTAATACTACATAAAGTTTTATGTTATAACATAATAGTATATAACGTTATACGTTATAACGTAGTAGTATATAACGTTATACGTCATCAGGTAATACTATATAACGTTACACGTTATTACGTAACAGTATATAACAATATACGTTATAACGTAATAGTATATAACGTTATTTGTCATAACGTAATAGTATATAACGTTATACGTCATAACGTAATAGATATATAACTTTACACGGTATTACGTAATAGGATATAACTTTATACGTTATAACGTAGTAGTATATAACGTTATACGTCATCAGATAATTCTATATAACGTTACACGTTATTACGTAATAGTATATAACTTTATACGTTATAACGTAATAGTATATAACGTTACACGTTATAGGGTAATACTACATAAAGTTTTACGTTATAACATAATAGTATATAACGTTATACGTTATAACGTTATAGTATATAACGTTATACGTCATCAGGTAATACTATATAACGTTACACGTTATTACGTAACAGTATATAACTTTATACGTTATAACGTAATACTACATAACGTTTTACGTTATAACATAAAAGTATATAACGTTATACGTTATAACATAATAGTATATAACGTTATACGTTATAACGTAGTAGTATATAACGTTATAGGTCATCAGGTAATACTATATAACGTTGCACGTTATTACGTAACAGTATATAACGTTATACGTTATAACGTAATAGTATATAACGTTATTTGTCATAACGTAATAGTATATAACGTTACACGTTATAAGGTAATACTACATAAAGTTTTATGTTATAACATAATAGTATATTACTTTATACGTTAGTACGTAATAGTATATAACGTTATACGTTACAACTGAGTAATATATAACGTTAAACGTAATCGGGTAATACTATATAATGTTATACTGTAAGTTGGTAATAGTATATAACGTTATACGTTATAACGTAATAGTATATAACGTTATTTGTCATAACGTAATAGTATATAACGTTATACGTCATAACGTAATAGATATATAACGTAACACGTTATTACGTAATTGTGTATAACTTTATACGTTATAACGTAATAGTATATAACGTTATACGTCATCAGATAATTCTATATAACGTTACACGTTATTACGTAATAGTATATAACTTTATACGTTATAACGTAATAGTATATAACGTTACACGTTATAAGATAATACTACATAATGTTTTACGATATAACGTAATAGTATATAACGTTATACGTTATAACGTAGTAGTATATAACGTTATACGTCATCAGGTAATACTATATAACGTTTTACGTTATAACATAAAAGTATATAACGTTATACGTTATAACGTAGTAGTATATAACGTTATACGTCATCAGGTAATACTATATAACGTTACACGTTATTACGTAACAGTATATAACGTTATACGTTATAACGTAATAATATATAACGTTATACGTCATAACGTAATAGTATATAACGTTATACGTCATTACGTAATAGTATATTACGTTATACGTTAGTACGTAATAGTATATAACGTCACACGTTATTACGTAACAGTCTATAACGTTATACGTTATAACGTAATAGTATGTAACGTTATTTGTCGTAACGTAATAGTATATAACGTTATACGTCATAACGTAATAGATATATAACGTTACACGTTATTACGTAATAGTATATAACTTTATACGTTATAACGTAATAGTATATAACGTTATACGTCATCAGGTAAATCTATATAACGTTGCACGTTATTACGTAACAGTATATAACGTTATACGTTATAACGTAATACTATATAACGTTATACGTTATTACGTAACATGATATAACGGTATACGATTGTACGTAATAGTATATACCGTTATACGTCATAACGTAATAGTTATATAACGTTACACGTTATTACGTAATAGTATATAACTTTATACGTTATAACGTAATAGTATATAACGTTACACGTTATAGGGTAATACTACATAAAGTTTTACGTTATAACATAATAGTATATAACGTTATACGTTATAACGTTATAGTATATAACGTTATACGTCATCAGGTAATACTATATAACGTTACACGTTATTACGTAACAGTATATAACTTTATACGTTATAACGTAATACTACATAACGTTTTACGTTATAACATAAAAGTATATAACGTTATACGTTATAACATAATAGTATATAACGTTATACGTTATAACGTAGTAGTATATATCGTTATAGGTCATCAGGTAATACTATATAACGTTGCACGTTATTACGTAACAGTATATAACGTTATACGTTATAACGTAATAGTATATAACGTTATTTGTCATAACGTAATAGTATATAACGTTACACGTTATAAGGTAATACTACATAAAGTTTTATGTTATAACATAATAGTATATTACTTTATACGTTAGTACGTAATAGTATATAACGTTATACGTTACAACTGAGTAATATATAACGTTAAACGTAATCGGGTAATACTATATAATGTTATACTGTAAGTTGGTAATAGTATATAACGTTATACGTTATAACGTAATAGTATATAACGTTATTTGTCATAACGTAATAGTATATAACGTTATACGTCATAACGTAATAGATATATAACGTAACACGTTATTACGTAATTGTGTATAACTTTATACGTTATAACGTAATAGTATATAACGTTATACGTCATCAGATAATTCTATATAACGTTACACGTTATTACGTAATAGTATATAACTTTATACGTTATAACGTAATAGTATATAACGTTACACGTTATAAGATAATACTACATAATGTTTTACGATATAACGTAATAGTATATAACGTTATACGTTATAACGTAGTAGTATATAACGTTATACGTCATCAGGTAATACTATATAACGTTTTACGTTATAACATAAAAGTATATAACGTTATACGTTATAACGTAGTAGTATATAACGTTATACGTCATCAGGTAATACTATATAACGTTACACGTTATTACGTAACAGTATATAACGTTATACGTCATAACGTAATAGTATATAACGTTATACGTCATACGTAATAGTATATTACGTTATACGTTAGTACGTAATAGTATATAACGTTATACGTTATAACTGAGTAGTATATAACGTTAAACGTCATCGGGTGATACTATATAATGTTATACTGTTAGTACGTAGTAGTATATAACATTATACTTCATAACGTAATAGTATATAACGTTACACGTTATAAGGTAATACTACATAATGTTTTACGTTATAACGTAATAGTATATAACGTTATACGTTATAACGTAGTAGTATATGACGTTATTCGTCATCAGGTAATACTATATAATGTTACACGTTATTACGTAACAGTATATCACGTTATACGTTATAACGTAATACTACATAACGTTTTACGTTATAACATAAAAGTATATAACGTTATACGCTATAACGTAGTAGTATATAACGTTATACGTCATCAGGTAATACTATATAACGTTACACGTTATTACGTAAAAGTATATAACTTTATACGTTATAACGTAGTAGTATATAACGTTACACGTTATAGGGTAATACTACATAAAGTTTTACGTTATAACATAATAGTATATAACGTTACACGTTATAGGGTAATACTGCATAAAGTTTTATGTTATAACATAATAGTATATAACGTTATACGTTATAACGTAGTAGTATATAACGTTATACGTCATCAGGTAATACTATATAACGTTACACGTTATTACGTAACAGTATATAACGATATACGTTATAACGTAATAGTATATAACGTTATTTGTCATAACGTAATAGTATATAACGTTATACGTCATAACGTAATAGATATATAACTTTACACGGTATTACGTAATAGGATATAACTTTATACGTTATAACGTAGTAGTATATAACGTTATACGTCATCAGATAATTCTATATAACGTTACACGTTATTACGTAATAGTATATAACTTTATACGTTATAACGTAATAGTATATAACGTTACACGTTATAGGGTAATACTACATAAAGTTTTACGTTATAACATAATAGTATATAACGTTATACGTTATAACGTAGTAGTATATAACGTTATACGTCATCAGGTAATACTATATAACGTTACACGTTATTACGTAACAGTATATAACTTTATACGTTATAACGTAATACTACATAACGTTTTACGTTATAACATAAAAGTATATAACGTTATACGTTATAACATAATAGTATATAACGTTATACGTTATAACGTAGTAGTATATAACGTTATAGGTCGTCAGGTAATACTAAATAACGTTGCACGTTATTACGTAACAGTATATAACGTTATACGTTATAACGTAATAGTATATAACGTTATTTGTCATAACGTAATAGTATATAACGTTACACGTTATAAGGTGATACTACATAAAGTTTTATGTTATAACATAATAGTATATTACGTTATACGTTAGTACGTAATAGTATATAACGTTATACGTTATAACTGAGTAATATATAACGTTAAACGTAATCGGGTAATACTATATAATGTTATACTGTAAGTTCGTAATAGTATATAACGTTATACGTTATAACGTAATAGTATATAACGTTATTTGTCATAACGTAATAGTATATAATGTTATACGTCATAACGTAATAGATATATAACGTTACACGTTATTACGTAATTGTGTATAACTTTATACGTTATAACGTAATAGTATATAACGTTATACGTCATCAGATAATTCTATATAACGTTACACGTTATTACGTAATAGTATATAACTTTATACGTTATAACGTAATAGTATATAACGTTACACGTTATAAGGTAATACTACATAAGGTTTTACGATATAACGTAATAGTATATAACGTTATACGTTATAACGTAGTAGTATATAACGTTATACGTCATCAGGTAATACTATATAACGTTTTACGTTATAACATAAAAGTATATAACGTTATACGTTATAACGTAGTAGTATATAACGTTATACGTCATCAGGTAATACTATATAACGTTACACGTTATTACGTAACAGTATATAACGTTATACGTTATAACGTAATAGTATATAACGTTATTTGTCATAACGTAATAGTATATAACGTTATACGTCATAACGTAATAGATATATAACGTTACACGTTATTACGTAATAGTATATAACGTTATACGTTATAACGTAATACTTCATAACGTTTTACGTTATAACATAAAAGTATATAACGTTATACGTTATAACGTAGTAGTATATAACGTTATACGTCATCAGGTATTACTATATAACGTTACACGTTATTACGTAACAGTATATAACGTTATACGTTATAACGTAATAGTATATAACGTTATACGTCATAACGTAATAGTATATAACGTTATACGTCATGACGTAATAGTATATTACGTTATACGTCATCCGCTAATACTATATAACGTTACACGGTATTACGTAACAGTATATCACGTTATACGATATAACGTAATACTACATAACGTTTTACGTTATAACATAAAAGTATATAACGTTATACGTTATAACGTAGTAGTATATAACGTTATACGTCATCAGGTAATACTATATAACGTTACACGTTATTACGTAACAGTATATAACGTTATACGTTATAACATAATAGTATGTAACGTTATTTGTCGTAACGTAATAGTACATAACGTTATACGTCATCAGATAATTATATATAACGTTACACGTTATTACGTAATAGTATATAACTTTATACGTTATAACGTAATAGTATATAACATTACACGTGATAAGGTAATACTACATAAAGTTTTACGTTATAACATAATAGTATATAACGTTATACGTTATAACGTAGTAGTATATAACGTTATACGTCATCAGGTAATACTATATAACGTTACACGTTATGACGTAACAGTATATAACGTTATACGTTATAACGTAATAGTATATATCGTTATACGTCATTAGGTAATACTATATACCGTTACACGTTATTACGTAACAGTATATAATGTTATACGTTATAACGTAATAATATATAACGTTATACGTCATAACGTAATAGTATATTACGTTATACGTTAGTCCGTAATAGTATATAACGTTATACGTTATAACTGCGTAGTATATAACGTTAAACGTAATCGGGTAATACTATATAATGTTATACTGTTAGTACGTAATAGTATATAACGTAATACTTCATAACGTAATAGTGTATAACGTTACACGTTATAAGGTAATACTACATAATGTTTTACGTTATAATGTAATAGTATATAACGTTAAACGTTATAAGGTAATACTACATAAAGTTTTACGTTATAACATAATAGTATATAACGTTATACGTTATAACGTAGTAGTATATAACGTTATACGTCATCAGGTAATACTATATAACGTTACACGTTATTACGTAACAGTATATAACGTTATACGTTATAACGTAATACTTCATAACGTTTTACGTTATAACATAAAAGTATATAACGTTATACGTTATACCGTAGTAGTATATAACGTTATACGTCATCAGGTATTACTATATAACGTTACACGTTATTACGTAACAGTATATAACGTTATACGTTATAACGTAATAGTATATAACGTTATACGTCATAACGTAATAGTATATAACGTTATACGTCATAACGTAATAGTATATTACGTTATACGTCATCCGCTAATACTATATAACGTTACACGGTATTACGTAACAGTATATCACGTTATACGTTATAACGTAATACTACATAACGTTTTACGTTATAACATAAAAGTATATAACGTTATACGTTATAACGTAGTAGTATATAACGTTATACGTCATCAGGTAATACTATATAACGTTACATGTTATTACGTAACAGTATATAACGTTATACGTTATAACATAATAGTATGTAACGTTATTTGTCGTAACGTAATAGTACATAACGTTATACGTCATCAGATAATTATATATAACGTTACACGTTATTACGTAATAGTATATAACTTAATACGTTATAACGTAATAGTATATAACGTTACACGTGTTAAGGTAATACTACACAAAGTTTTACGTTATAACATAATAGTATATAACGTTATACGTTATAACGTAGTAGTATATAACGTTATTTGTCATAACGTAATAGTATATAACGTTATACGTCATAACGTAATAGATATATAACGTTACACGTTATTACGTAATAGTATATAGCTTTATACGTCATAACGTAATAGTATATAACGTTATACGTCATCAGATAATTCTATATAACGTTACACGTTATTACGTAACAGTATATAACTTTATACGTTATAACGTAATACTACATAACGTTTTACGTTATAACATAAAAGTATATAACGTTATACGTTATAACATAATAGTATATAACGTTATACGTTATAAGGTAGTAGTATATAACGTTATAGGTCATCAGGTAATACTATATAACGTTGCACGTTATTACGTAACAGTATATAACGTTATACGTTATAACATAATAGTATATAACGTTATACGTTATAACATAATAGTATATAACGTTATACGTTATAACGTAGTAGTATATAACGTTATAGGTCATCAGGTAATACCATATAACGTTGCACGTTATTACGTAACAGTATATAACGTTATACGTTATAACGTAATAATATATAACGTTATACGTCATAACGTAATAGTATATAACGTTATACGTCATAACGTAATAGTATATTACGTTATATGTTAGTACGTAATAGTATATATCGTTATACGTTATAACTGAGTAGTATATAACGTTAAACGTAATCGGGTAATACTATATAATGTTATACTGTTAGTACGTAATAGTATATAACGTTATACTTCATAACGTTATAGTGTATAACGTTACACGTTATAAGGTAATACTACATAATGTTTTACATTATAACGTAATAGTATATAAAGTTATACGTTATAACGTAGTAGTATATAACGTTATACGTCATCAGGTAATACTATATAACGTTGCACGTTATTACGTAACAGTATATAACGTTATACGTTATAACGTAATACTATATAACGTTATACGTTATTACGTAACATGATATAACGGTATACGTTTGTACGTAATAGTATATACCGTTATACGTCATAACGTAATAGTATATAACGTTACACGTTATAAGGTAATACTACATAAAGTTTTACGTTATAACATAATAGTATATTACGTTATACGTTAGTACGTAATAGTATATAACGTTATACGTTATAACTGAGTAGTATATAACGTTAAACGTAATCGGGTAATACTATATAATGTAATACTGTTAGTACGTAAATGTATATAACGTTATACGTTATAACGTTATAGTATATAACGTTATTTGTCATAACGTAATAGTATATAACGTTATACGTCATAACGTAATAGATATATAACGTTACACGTTATTACGTAATAGTATATAACTTTATACGTTATAACGTAATAGTATATAACGTTATACGTCATCAGGTAATACTATATAACGTTACACGTTATTACGTAACAGTATATAACGTTATACGTTATAACGTAGTAGTATATAACGTTATACGTCATCAGATAATACTATATAACGTTACGCGTTATTACGTAACAGTATATAACGTTATACGTTATAACGTAATACTACATAACGTTTTACGTTATAACATAAAAGTATATAACGTTATACGTTACAACATAATAGTATATAACGTTATACGTTATAACGTAGTAGTATATAACGTTATAGGTCATCAGGTAATACTATATAACGTTGCACGTTATTACGTAACAGTATATAACGTTATACGTTATAACATAATAGTATATAACGTTACACGTTATTACGTAATAGTATATAACTTTATACGTTATAACGTAATAGTATATAACGTTACACGTTATAAGGTAATACTACATAATGTTTTACGTTATAACGTAATAGTATATAACGTTATACGTTATAACGTAGTAGTATATAACGTTATACGTCATCAGGTAATACTATATAACGTTTTACGTTTTAACATAAAAGTATATAACGTTATACGTTATAACGTAGTAGTGTATAACGTTATACGTCATCAGGTAATACTATATAACGTTACACGTTATTACGTAACAGTATATAACTTTATACGTTATAACGTAATAGTATATAACATTACACGTGATAAGGTAATACTACATAAAGTTTTACGTTATAACATAATAGTATATAACGTTATACGTCATAACGTAATAGATATATAACGATACACGTTATTACGTAATAGTATATAGCTTTATACGTCATAACGTAATAGTATATAACGTTATACGTCATCAGATAATTCTATATAACGTTACACGTTATTACGTAATAGTATATTACTTTATACGTTATAACGTAATAGTATATAACGTTACACGTTATAGGGTAATACTACATAAAGTTTTACGATATAACATAATAGTATATAACGTTATACGTTATAACGTAGTAGTATATAACGTTATACGTCATCAGGTAATACTATATAACGTTACACGTTATTACGTAACAGTATATAACTTTATACGTTATAACGTAATACTACATAACGTTTTACGTTATAACATAAAAGTATATAACGTTATACGTTATAACATAATAGTATATAACGTTATACGTTATAACATAATAGTATATAACGTTATACGTTATAAGGTAGTAGTATATAACGTTATAGGTCATCAGGTAATACTATATAACGTTGCACGTTATTACGTAACAGTATATAACGTTATGCGTTATAACATAATAGTATATAACGTTATACGTTATAACATAATAGTATATAACGTTATACGTTATAACGTAGTAGTATATAACGTTATAGGTCATCAGGTAATACCATATAACGTTGCACGTTATTACGTAACAGTATATAACGTTATACGTTATAACGTAATAATATATAACGTTATACGTCATAACGTAATAGTATATAACGTTATACGTCATAACGTAATACTATATTACGTTATACGTTAGTACGTAATAGTATATATCGTTATACGTTATAACTGAGAAGTATATAACGTTAAACGTAATCGGGTAATACTATATAATGTTATACTGTTAGTACGTAATAGTATATAACGTTATACTTCATAACGTTATAGTGTATAACGTTACACGTTATAAGGTAATACTACATAATGTTTTACATTATAACGTAATAGTATATAAAGTTATACGTTATAACGTAGTAGTATATAACGTTATACGTCATCAGGTAATACTATATAACGTTGCACGTTATTACGTAACAGTATATAACGTTATACGTTATAACGTAATACTATATAACGTTATACGTTATCACGTAACATGATATAACGGTATACGTTTGTACGTAATAGTATATACCGTTATACGTCATAACGTAATAGTTTATAACGTTACACGTTATAAGGTAATACTACATAAAGTTTTACGTTATAACATAATAGTATATTACGTTATACGTTAGTACGTAATAGTATATAACGTTATACGTTATAACTGAGTAGTATATAACGTTAAACGAAATCGGGTAATACTATATAATGTTATACTGTTAGTACGTAATTGTATATAACGTTATACGTTATAACGTTATAGTATATAACGTTATTTGTCATAACGTAATAGTATATAACGTTATACGTCATAACGTAATAGATATATAACGTTACACGTTATTACGTAATAGTATATAACTTTATACGTTATAACGTAATAGTATATAACGTTATACGTCATCAGGTAATACTATATAACGTTACACGTTATTACGTAACAGTATATAACGTTATACGTTACAACGTAGTAGTATATAACGTTATACGTCATCAGGTAATACTATATAACGTTACACGTTATTACGTAACAGTATATAACGTTATAGGTCATCAGGTAATACCATATAACGTTGCACGTTATTACGTAACAGTATATAATGTTATACGTTATAACGTAATAATATATAACGTTATACGTCATAACGTAATAGTATATTACGTTATACGTTATAACGTAATAGTATATAACGTTACACGTTATAAGGTAATACTACATAATGTTTTACGTTATAACGTAATAGTATATAACGTTATACGTTATAACGTAGTAGTATATAACGTTATACGTCATCAGGTAATACTATATAACGTTTTACGTTTTAACATAAAAGTATATAACGTTATACGTTATAACGTAGTAGTGTATAACGTTATACGTCATCAGGTAATACTATATAACGTTACACGTTATTACGTAACAGTATATAACGTTATACGTTATAACGTAATAGTATATAACGTTATTTGTCATAACGTAATAGTATATAACGTTATACGTCATAACGTAATAGATATATAACGTTACACGTTATTACGTAATAGTATATAACTTTATACGTTATAACGTAATAGTATATAACGTTACACGTTATAAGGTAATACTACATAATGTTTTACGCTATAACGTAACAGTATATAACGTTATACGTTATAACGTAGTAGTATATAACGTTATACGTCATCAGGTAATACTATATAACGTTACACGTTATTACGTAACAGTATATAACTTTATACGATATAACGTAATACTACATAACGTTTTACGTTATAACATAAAAGTATATAACGTTATACGTTATAACATAATAGTATATAACGTTATACGTTATAACGTAGTAGTATATAACGTTATAGGTCATCAGGTAATACTATATAACGTTGCACGTTATTACGTAACAGTATATAACTTTATACGTTATAACGTAATACTACATAAAGCTTTACGTTATATCATAATAGTATATAACGTTATACGTTATAACGTAATAGTATATAACGTTATACGTCATCAGATAATTCTATATAACGTTACACGTTATTACGTAATAATATATAACTTTATACGTTATAACGTTATAGTATATAACGTTACACGTTATAAGGTAATACTACATAAAGTTTAACGTTATAACATAATAGTATATAACGCTATACATTATAACGTAGTAGTATATAACGTTATACGTCCACAGGTAATACTATATAACGTTACACGTTATTACGTAACAGTATATAATGTTATACGTTATAACGTAATACTACATAACGTTTTACGTTATAACATAAAAGTATATAACGTTATACGTTAGAACATAATAGTATATAATGTTATACGTTATAACGTAGTAGTATATAACGTTATAGGACATCAGGTAATACTATATAACGTTGCACGTTATTACGTAACAGTATATAACGTTATACGTTATAACATAATAGTATATAACGTTATACGTTATAACATAATAGTATATAACGTTATAGGTCATCAGGTAATACTATATAACGTTGCACTTTATTACGTAACAGTATATAACGTTATACGTTATAACGTAATACTATATAACGTTATACGTTATTACGTAACATGATATAACGGTATACGTTTGTACGTAATAGTATATACCGTTATACGTCATAACGTAATAGTATATAACGTTACACGTTATAAGGTAATACTGCATAAAGTTTTACGTTATAACATAATAGTATATTACGTTATACGTTAGTACGTAATAGTATATAACGTTATACGTTATAACTGAGTAGTATATAACGTTAAACGTAATCGGGTAATACTATATAATGTTATACTGTTAGTACGTAATAGTATATAACGTTATACGTTATAACGTAATAGTATATAACGTTATTTGTCATAACGTATTAGTATATAACGTTATACGTCATAACGTAATAGATATATAACGTTACACGTTATTACGTAATAGTATATAACGTAATACATCATAACGTAATAGATATATAACGTTACACGTTATTACGTAATAGTATATAACTTTATACGTTATAACGTAATAGTATAAAACGTTATACGTCATCAGGTAATACTACATAATGTTTTACGTTATAACGTAATACTATATAACGTTATACGTCATCAGGTAATACTATATAACGTTACACGTTATTACGTAACAGTATATAACTTTATACGATATAACGTAATATCTACATAACGTTTTACGTTATAACATAAAAGTATATAACGTTATACGTTATAACATAATAGTATATAACGTTATACGTTAAAACGTAGTAGTATATAACGTTATACGTCATCAGGTAATACTATATAACGTTACACGTTATGACGTAACAGTATATAACGTTATACGTTATAACGTAATAGTATATAACGTTATACGTCATTAGGTAATACTATATACCGTTACACGTTATTACGTAACAGTATATAATGTTATACGTTATAACGTAATAATATATAACGTTATACGTCATAATGTAATAGTATATTACGTTATACGTTAGTCCGTAATAGTATATAACGTTATACGTTATAACTGCGTAGTATATAACGTTAAACGTAATCGGGTAATACTATATAATGTTATACTGTTAGTACGTAATAGTATATAACGTAATACTTCATAACGTAATAGTGTATAACGTTACACGTTATAAGGTAATACTACATAATGTTTTACGTTATAACGTAATAGTATATAACGTTAAACGTTATAAGGTAATACTACATAAAGTTTTACGTTATAACATAATAGTATATAACGTTATACGTTATAACGTAGTAGTATATAACGTTATACGTCAGCAGGTAATACTATATAACGTTACACGTTATTACGTAACAGTATATAACGTTATACGTTATAACGTAATACTTCATAACGTTTTACGTTATAACAGAAAAGTATATAACGTTAGACGTTATACCGTAGTAGTATGTAACGTTATACGTCATCAGGTATTACTATATAACGTTACGCGTTATTACGTAACAGTATATAACGTTATACGTTATAACGTAATAGTATATAACGTTATACGTCATAACGTAATAGTATATAACGTTATACGTCATAACGTAATAGTATATTACGTTATACGTCATCCGCTAATACTATATAACGTTACACGGTATTACGTAACAGTATATCACGTTATACGTTATAACGTAATACTACATAACGTTTTACGTTATAACATTAAAGTATATAACGTTATACGTTATAACGTAGTAGTATATAACGTTATACGTCATCAGGTAATACTATATAACGTTACACGTTATTACGTAACAGTATATAACGTTATACGTTATAACATAATAGTATGTAACGTTATTTGTCGTAACGTAATAGTACATAACGTTATACGTCATAACGTAATAGTATATTACGTTATATGTTAGTACGTAATAGTATATATCGTTATACGTTATAACTGAGTAGTATATAACGTTAAACGTAATCGGGTAATACTATATAATGTTATACTGTTAGTACGTAATAGTATATAACGTTATACTTCATAACGTTATAGTGTATAACGTTACACGTTATAAGGTAATACTACATAATGTTTTACATTATAACGTAATAGTATATAAAGTTATACGTTATAACGTAGTAGTATATAACGTTATACGTCATCAGGTAATACTATATAACGTTGCACGTTATTACGTAACAGTATATAACGTTATACGTTATAACGTAATACTATATAACGTTATACGTTATTACGTAACATGATATAACGGTATACGTTTGTACGTAATAGTATATACCGTTATACGTCATAACGTAATAGTATATAACGTTACACGTTATAAGGTAATACTACATAAAGTTTTACGTTATAACATAATAGTATATTACGTTATACGTTAGTACGTAATAGTATATAACGTTATACGTTATAACTGAGTAGTATATAACGTTAAACGTAATCGGGTAATACTATATAATGTAATACTGTTAGTACGTAAATGTATATAACGTTATACGTTATAACGTTATAGTATATAACGTTATTTGTCATAACGTAATAGTATATAACGTTATACGTCATAACGTAATAGATATATAACGTTACACGTTATTACGTAATAGTATATAACTTTATACGTTATAACGTAATAGTATATAACGTTATACGTCATCAGGTAATACTATATAACGTTACACGTTATTACGTAACAGTATATAACGTTATACGTTATAACGTAGTAGTATATAACGTTATACGTCATCAGATAATACTATATAACGTTACGCGTTATTACGTAACAGTATATAACGTTATACGTTATAACGTAATACTACATAACGTTTTACGTTATAACATAAAAGTATATAACGTTATACGTTACAACATAATAGTATATAACGTTATACGTTATAACGTAGTAGTATATAACGTTATAGGTCATCAGGTAATACTATATAACGTTGCACGTTATTACGTAACAGTATATAACGTTATACGTTATAACATAATAGTATATAACGTTACACGTTATTACGTAATAGTATATAACTTTATACGTTATAACGTAATAGTATATAACGTTACACGTTATAAGGTAATACTACATAATGTTTTACGTTATAACGTAATAGTATATAACGTTATACGTTATAACGTAGTAGTATATAACGTTATACGTCATCAGGTAATACTATATAACGTTTTACGTTTTAACATAAAAGTATATAACGTTATACGTTATAACGTAGTAGTGTATAACGTTATACGTCATCAGGTAATACTATATAACGTTACACGTTATTACGTAACAGTATATAACTTTATACGTTATAACGTAATAGTATATAACATTACACGTGATAAGGTAATACTACATAAAGTTTTACGTTATAACATAATAGTATATAACGTTATACGTCATAACGTAATAGATATATAACGATACACGTTATTACGTAATAGTATATAGCTTTATACGTCATAACGTAATAGTATATAACGTTATACGTCATCAGATAATTCTATATAACGTTACACGTTATTACGTAATAGTATATTACTTTATACGTTATAACGTAATAGTATATAACGTTACACGTTATAGGGTAATACTACATAAAGTTTTACGATATAACATAATAGTATATAACGTTATACGTTATAACGTAGTAGTATATAACGTTATACGTCATCAGGTAATACTATATAACGTTACACGTTATTACGTAACAGTATATAACTTTATACGTTATAACGTAATACTACATAACGTTTTACGTTATAACATAAAAGTATATAACGTTATACGTTATAACATAATAGTATATAACGTTATACGTTATAACATAATAGTATATAACGTTATACGTTATAAGGTAGTAGTATATAACGTTATAGGTCATCAGGTAATACTATATAACGTTGCACGTTATTACGTAACAGTATATAACGTTATGCGTTATAACATAATAGTATATAACGTTATACGTTATAACATAATAGTATATAACGTTATACGTTATAACGTAGTAGTATATAACGTTATAGGTCATCAGGTAATACCATATAACGTTGCACGTTATTACGTAACAGTATATAACGTTATACGTTATAACGTAATAATATATAACGTTATACGTCATAACGTAATAGTATATAACGTTATACGTCATAACGTAATACTATATTACGTTATACGTTAGTACGTAATAGTATATATCGTTATACGTTATAACTGAGAAGTATATAACGTTAAACGTAATCGGGTAATACTATATAATGTTATACTGTTAGTACGTAATAGTATATAACGTTATACTTCATAACGTTATAGTGTATAACGTTACACGTTATAAGGTAATACTACATAATGTTTTACATTATAACGTAATAGTATATAAAGTTATACGTTATAACGTAGTAGTATATAACGTTATACGTCATCAGGTAATACTATATAACGTTGCACGTTATTACGTAACAGTATATAACGTTATACGTTATAACGTAATACTATATAACGTTATACGTTATCACGTAACATGATATAACGGTATACGTTTGTACGTAATAGTATATACCGTTATACGTCATAACGTAATAGTTTATAACGTTACACGTTATAAGGTAATACTACATAAAGTTTTACGTTATAACATAATAGTATATTACGTTATACGTTAGTACGTAATAGTATATAACGTTATACGTTATAACTGAGTAGTATATAACGTTAAACGAAATCGGGTAATACTATATAATGTTATACTGTTAGTACGTAATTGTATATAACGTTATACGTTATAACGTTATAGTATATAACGTTATTTGTCATAACGTAATAGTATATAACGTTATACGTCATAACGTAATAGATATATAACGTTACACGTTATTACGTAATAGTATATAACTTTATACGTTATAACGTAATAGTATATAACGTTATACGTCATCAGGTAATACTATATAACGTTACACGTTATTACGTAACAGTATATAACGTTATACGTTACAACGTAGTAGTATATAACGTTATACGTCATCAGGTAATACTATATAACGTTACACGTTATTACGTAACAGTATATAACGTTATAGGTCATCAGGTAATACCATATAACGTTGCACGTTATTACGTAACAGTATATAATGTTATACGTTATAACGTAATAATATATAACGTTATACGTCATAACGTAATAGTATATTACGTTATACGTTATAACGTAATAGTATATAACGTTACACGTTATAAGGTAATACTACATAATGTTTTACGTTATAACGTAATAGTATATAACGTTATACGTTATAACGTAGTAGTATATAACGTTATACGTCATCAGGTAATACTATATAACGTTTTACGTTTTAACATAAAAGTATATAACGTTATACGTTATAACGTAGTAGTGTATAACGTTATACGTCATCAGGTAATACTATATAACGTTACACGTTATTACGTAACAGTATATAACGTTATACGTTATAACGTAATAGTATATAACGTTATTTGTCATAACGTAATAGTATATAACGTTATACGTCATAACGTAATAGATATATAACGTTACACGTTATTACGTAATAGTATATAACTTTATACGTTATAACGTAATAGTATATAACGTTACACGTTATAAGGTAATACTACATAATGTTTTACGCTATAACGTAACAGTATATAACGTTATACGTTATAACGTAGTAGTATATAACGTTATACGTCATCAGGTAATACTATATAACGTTACACGTTATTACGTAACAGTATATAACTTTATACGATATAACGTAATACTACATAACGTTTTACGTTATAACATAAAAGTATATAACGTTATACGTTATAACATAATAGTATATAACGTTATACGTTATAACGTAGTAGTATATAACGTTATAGGTCATCAGGTAATACTATATAACGTTGCACGTTATTACGTAACAGTATATAACTTTATACGTTATAACGTAATACTACATAAAGCTTTACGTTATATCATAATAGTATATAACGTTATACGTTATAACGTAATAGTATATAACGTTATACGTCATCAGATAATTCTATATAACGTTACACGTTATTACGTAATAATATATAACTTTATACGTTATAACGTTATAGTATATAACGTTACACGTTATAAGGTAATACTACATAAAGTTTAACGTTATAACATAATAGTATATAACGCTATACATTATAACGTAGTAGTATATAACGTTATACGTCCACAGGTAATACTATATAACGTTACACGTTATTACGTAACAGTATATAATGTTATACGTTATAACGTAATACTACATAACGTTTTACGTTATAACATAAAAGTATATAACGTTATACGTTAGAACATAATAGTATATAATGTTATACGTTATAACGTAGTAGTATATAACGTTATAGGACATCAGGTAATACTATATAACGTTGCACGTTATTACGTAACAGTATATAACGTTATACGTTATAACATAATAGTATATAACGTTATACGTTATAACATAATAGTATATAACGTTATAGGTCATCAGGTAATACTATATAACGTTGCACTTTATTACGTAACAGTATATAACGTTATACGTTATAACGTAATACTATATAACGTTATACGTTATTACGTAACATGATATAACGGTATACGTTTGTACGTAATAGTATATACCGTTATACGTCATAACGTAATAGTATATAACGTTACACGTTATAAGGTAATACTGCATAAAGTTTTACGTTATAACATAATAGTATATTACGTTATACGTTAGTACGTAATAGTATATAACGTTATACGTTATAACTGAGTAGTATATAACGTTAAACGTAATCGGGTAATACTATATAATGTTATACTGTTAGTACGTAATAGTATATAACGTTATACGTTATAACGTAATAGTATATAACGTTATTTGTCATAACGTATTAGTATATAACGTTATACGTCATAACGTAATAGATATATAACGTTACACGTTATTACGTAATAGTATATAACGTAATACATCATAACGTAATAGATATATAACGTTACACGTTATTACGTAATAGTATATAACTTTATACGTTATAACGTAATAGTATAAAACGTTATACGTCATCAGGTAATACTACATAATGTTTTACGTTATAACGTAATACTATATAACGTTATACGTCATCAGGTAATACTATATAACGTTACACGTTATTACGTAACAGTATATAACTTTATACGATATAACGTAATATCTACATAACGTTTTACGTTATAACATAAAAGTATATAACGTTATACGTTATAACATAATAGTATATAACGTTATACGTTAAAACGTAGTAGTATATAACGTTATACGTCATCAGGTAATACTATATAACGTTACACGTTATGACGTAACAGTATATAACGTTATACGTTATAACGTAATAGTATATAACGTTATACGTCATTAGGTAATACTATATACCGTTACACGTTATTACGTAACAGTATATAATGTTATACGTTATAACGTAATAATATATAACGTTATACGTCATAATGTAATAGTATATTACGTTATACGTTAGTCCGTAATAGTATATAACGTTATACGTTATAACTGCGTAGTATATAACGTTAAACGTAATCGGGTAATACTATATAATGTTATACTGTTAGTACGTAATAGTATATAACGTAATACTTCATAACGTAATAGTGTATAACGTTACACGTTATAAGGTAATACTACATAATGTTTTACGTTATAACGTAATAGTATATAACGTTAAACGTTATAAGGTAATACTACATAAAGTTTTACGTTATAACATAATAGTATATAACGTTATACGTTATAACGTAGTAGTATATAACGTTATACGTCAGCAGGTAATACTATATAACGTTACACGTTATTACGTAACAGTATATAACGTTATACGTTATAACGTAATACTTCATAACGTTTTACGTTATAACAGAAAAGTATATAACGTTAGACGTTATACCGTAGTAGTATGTAACGTTATACGTCATCAGGTATTACTATATAACGTTACGCGTTATTACGTAACAGTATATAACGTTATACGTTATAACGTAATAGTATATAACGTTATACGTCATAACGTAATAGTATATAACGTTATACGTCATAACGTAATAGTATATTACGTTATACGTCATCCGCTAATACTATATAACGTTACACGGTATTACGTAACAGTATATCACGTTATACGTTATAACGTAATACTACATAACGTTTTACGTTATAACATTAAAGTATATAACGTTATACGTTATAACGTAGTAGTATATAACGTTATACGTCATCAGGTAATACTATATAACGTTACACGTTATTACGTAACAGTATATAACGTTATACGTTATAACATAATAGTATGTAACGTTATTTGTCGTAACGTAATAGTACATAACGTTATACGTCATCAGATAATTATATATAACGTTACACGTTATTACGTAATAGTATATAACTTAATACGTTATAACGTAATAGTATATAACATTACACGTGATAAGGTAATACTACATAAAGTTTTACGTTATAACATAATAGTATATAACGTTATACGTCATAACGTAATAGATATATAACGATACACGTTATTACGTAATAGTATATAGCTTTATACGTCATAACGTAATAGTATATAACGTTATACGTCATCAGATAATTCTATATAACGTTACACGTTATTACGTAATAGTATATTACTTTATACGTTATAACGTAATAGTATATAACGTTACACGTTATAGGGTAATACTACATAAAGTTTTACGATATAACATAATAGTATATAACGTTATACGTTATAACGTAGTAGTATATAACGTTATACGTCATCAGGTAATACTATATAACGTTACACGTTATTACGTAACAGTATATAACTTTATACGTTATAACGTAATACTACATAACGTTTTACGTTATAACATAAAAGTATATAACGTTATACGTTATAACATAATAGTATATAACGTTATACGTTATAACATAATAGTATATAACGTTATACGTTATAAGGTAGTAGTATATAACGTTATAGGTCATCAGGTAATACTATATAACGTTGCACGTTATTACGTAACAGTATATAACGTTATGCGTTATAACATAATAGTATATAACGTTATACGTTATAACATAATAGTATATAACGTTATACGTTATAACGTAGTAGTATATAACGTTATAGGTCATCAGGTAATACCATATAACGTTGCACGTTATTACGTAACAGTATATAACGTTATACGTTATAACGTAATAATATATAACGTTATACGTCATAACGTAATAGTATATAACGTTATACGTCATAACGTAATACTATATTACGTTATACGTTAGTACGTAATAGTATATATCGTTATACGTTATAACTGAGAAGTATATAACGTTAAACGTAATCGGGTAATACTATATAATGTTATACTGTTAGTACGTAATAGTATATAACGTTATACTTCATAACGTTATAGTGTATAACGTTACACGTTATAAGGTAATACTACATAATGTTTTACATTATAACGTAATAGTATATAAAGTTATACGTTATAACGTAGTAGTATATAACGTTATACGTCATCAGGTAATACTATATAACGTTGCACGTTATTACGTAACAGTATATAACGTTATACGTTATAACGTAATACTATATAACGTTATACGTTATTACGTAACATGATATAACGGTATACGTTTGTACGTAATAGTATATACCGTTATACGTCATAACGTAATAGTTTATAACGTTACACGTTATAAGGTAATACTACATAAAGTTTTACGTTATAACATAATAGTATATTACGTTATACGTTAGTACGTAATAGTATATAACGTTATACGTTATAACTGAGTAGTATATAACGTTAAACGAAATCGGGTAATACTATATAATGTTATACTGTTAGTACGTAATTGTATATAACGTTATACGTTATAACGTTATAGTATATAACGTTATACGTTATTACGTAACATGATATAACGGTATACGTTTGTACGTAATAGTATATACCGTTATACGTCATAACGTAATAGTATATAACGTTACACGTTATAAGGTAATACTACATAAAGTTTTACGTTATAACATAATAGTATATAACGTTATACGTTATAACGTAATAGTATATAACGTTATACGTTATAACGTAGTAGTATATAACGTTATACGTCATCAGGTAATACTATATATCGTTTTACGTTATAACATAAAAGTATATAACGTTATACGTTATAACGTAGTAGTATATAACGTTATACGTCATCAGGTAATACTATATAACGTTACACGTTATTACGTAACAGTATATAACGTTATACGTTATAACGTAATAGTATATAACGTTATTTGTCATAACGTAATAGTATATAACGTTATACGTCATAACGTAATAGATATATAACGTTACACGTTATTACGTAATAGTATATAACTTTGTACGTTATAACGTAATAGTATATAACGTTATACGTCATCAGATAATTCTATATAACGTTACACGTTATTACGTAATAGAATATAACTTTATACGTTCTAACGTAATATTATATAACGTTACACGTTATAAGGTAATACTACATAAAGTTTTACGTTATAACATAATAGTATATAACGTTATACGTTATAACGTAGTGGTATATAACGTTATACGTCATCAGGTAATACTATATAACGTTACACGTTATTACGTAACAGTATATAACGTTATACGTTATAACGTAATAATATATAACGTTATACGTCATAACGTAATAGTATATAACGTTATACGTCATAACGTAATAGTATATTACGTTATACGTTAGTACGTAATAGTATATAACGTTATACGTTATAACTGAGTAGTATATAACGTTAAACGTAATCGGGTAATACTATATAATGTTATACTGTTAGTACGTAATAGTATATAACGTTATACTTCATAACGTAATAGTATATAACTTTACACGTTATAAGGTAATACTACATAATGTTTTACGTTATAACGTAATAGTATATAACGTTATACGTTAGTACATAACATTATATAACGTTATACGTCATAACGTAATAGTATATAACGTTACACGTTATAAGGTAATACTACATAACGGTTTACGTTATAACGTAACAGTATATAACGTTATACGTTATAACGTAGTAGTATATAACGTTATACGACATCAGGTAATACTATATAACGTTATACGTCATCAGGTAATACTATATATCGTTATACGTCATAACGTAATAGCATATAACTTTATGCGTCATTAGGAAATTCTATATAACGTTATACGTTATTACGTAACATGATATAACGGTATACGTTTGTACGTAATAGTATATACCGTTATACGTCATAACGTAATATTATATAACGTTACACGTTATAAGGTAATACTACATAAAGATTTACGTTATAACATTATAGTATTTTACGTTATACGTTATAACGTAGTAGTGTATAACGTTATACGACATCAGGTAATACTATATAACGTTACACGTCATTACGTAACAGTATACAACGTTATACGTTATAACGTAATAGTATATTACGTTATACGTCATAACGTAATAGTATATAACGATATACGTCATAACGTAATAGTATATAACGTTACACGTAATAGGGTAATACTACTTAACGTTTTACGTTATAACATAATAGTATATAACGTTAGACGTTAGTACATAATAGTATATAACGTTATACGTATGACGTAATAGTATACAACGTTATTCGTTATAACGTAGTGGTATATAACGTTATACGCCATCAGGTAATACTATATAACGTTATACGTTATTACGTAATAGTATATAACGTTATACGTTATACGTCATCAGGTAATACTATATAACGTTACACGGTATTACGTTACAGCATATAACGTTTTACGTTATAACATAATAGTATATATTGTTTTACGTCATTAGGTAATACTATATAACGTTACACGTTATAAGGTAATACTACATAACGTTTTACGTTATAACATAATAGTATATAACGTTATACGTTTTAACGTAATAGCATATAGCGTTATATGTTAGTACGTAATAGTATATAACGTTATACGTTATAACGTAATAGTATATAACGTTATACGTCATCAGGTAATAGATATATAACGTTACACTTTATTACGTAATAGTATATAACTTTATACGATACAACGTAATAGTATATAACGTTATACGTCATTGGGTAATACTATATAACGTTATACGTTATTACGTAACATTATATAACGTTATACGTTAGTACGTACTAGTATATAACGTTACACGTCATAACGTAATAGCATATAGCGTTATACGTTAGTACGTAATAGTATATAATGTTATACGTTATAACGTAATAGTATATAACGTTATACGTCATCAGGTAATAGATATATAACGATACACGTTATTACGTAATAGTATATAACTTTATACGTTATAACGTAATAGTATATAACGTTATACGTCATCAGATAATTATATATAACGTTACACGTTATTACGTAATAGTATATAACTTTATACGTTATAGCGTAATAATATATAACGTTATACGTCATCAGATAATTCTATATAACGTTACACGTTATTATGTAATAGTATATAACTTTATACGTTATAACGTAATAGTATATAACGTTACACGTTATAAGGTAATACTACATAAAGTTTTACGTTACAACATAATAGTATATAACGTTATACGTTATAACGTAATACTATATAACGTTATACGTTATTACGTAACATGATATAACGGTATACGTTTGTACGTAATAGTATATACCGTTATACGTCATTAGGTAATACTATATAACGTTACACGTTATTACGTAATAGTATATAACTTTATACGTTATAACGTAATAGCGTATAATGTTATACGTCATTAGGTAATACTATATAACGTTATACGTTATTACGTAACATGATATAATGGTATACGTTTCTAAGTTATAGTATATACCGTTATACGTGATAACGTAACAGTATATAACGTTATACGTTATAAGGTAATACTACATAAAGTTTTACGATATAACATAATAGTATATAACGTTATACCTTAGTACGTAATATTATATATCGTTATGCGTTAGTACGTAATAGTATATAACGTTATACGTTAGTACGTAATAGTATATAACGTTATACGTTAGTACGTAATATTATATAACGTTATACGTTATAACGTAGTAGTATATAACGTTACACGTCGTCAGGTAATACTATATAAAGTTATACGTTATAACGTAATAGTATATCACGTTATACGTCATCAGGTAATAGATATATAACGTTACACGTTATTACGTAGTAGTATATAACTTTATACGTTGTAACGTAATAGTATATAACGTTATACGTAATTAGGTAATACTATATAACGTTATACGTTAGTACGTAATAGTATATAACGTTATACGTTAGTACGTAATAGTAAATAACGTTATACGTTAGTACGTAATAGTATATAACGTTATACGTTAGTACGTAATATTATATAACATTATACGTTATAACGTAGTAGTATCTAACGTTACACGTCATCAGGTAATACTATATAACGTTACACGTTATTACGTAACAGTATATAACGTTATACGTTATAACGTAATAGTATATAACGTTATACGTCATAACGTAATAGTATATTACGTTATACGTTGTTACGTAATAGTATATAACGTTATACGTTATAACTGAGTAGTATATAATGTTAAACGTCATCGGGTAATACTATATAATGTTATACTGTTCGTACGTAACAGTATATAACGTTATACTGCATATCGTTTTACGTTATAACATAAAAGTATATAACGTTATACGTAATAACGTAATAGTATGTTACGTTATAGGTTAGTACGTAATAGTATATAACGGTATACGTTATAACTGAGTACTATATAAAGTTAAACGTCATCGGGTAATACTATATAATGTTATACTGTTAGTACGTAATAGTATATAACGTTATACTTCATAACGTAATAGTATACAACGTTACACGTTATATGGTAATACTACATAATGTTTTACGTTGTAACGTAATAGTATATAACGTTATACGTTATTACGTAACATGATATAACGGTATACGTTTCTAAGTTATAGTATATACCGTTATACGTTATAACGTAGTAGTATATAACGTTACACGTCATCAGGTAATACTATATAACGTTACACGTTATTACGTAACAGTATATAACGTTATACGTTATAACGTAATAATATATAACGTTATACGTCATAACGTAATAGTATATAACGTTATACGTCATAACGTAATAGTATATTACGTTATACGTTGTTACGTAATAGTATATAACGGTATACGTTATAACTGAGTAGTATATAAAGTTAAACGTCATCGGGTAATACTATATAATGTTATACTGTTAGTACGTAATAGTATATAACGTTATACTTCATAACGTAATAGTATACAACGTTACACGTTATATGGTAATACTACATAACGTTTTACGTTATAACGTAATAGTATATAACGTTATACGTTATTACGTAACATGATATAACGGTATACGTTTCTAAGTTATAGTATATACCGTTATACGTGATAACGTAACAGTATATAACGTTATACGTTATAAGGTAATACTACATAAAGTTTTACGATATAACATAATAGTATATAACGTTATACGTTATAACGTAGTAGTATATAACGCTATACGTCATCAGGTAATACTATATAACGTTACACGTTATTACGTAACTGTATATAACGTTATGCGTTATAACGTAATAGTATATAACGTTATACGTAATTAGGTAATACTATATAACTTTACACGTTATTACGTAACAGTATATAACGTTTTACGTTACTACGTAAGAGTATATAACGTTATACGTTAATACGTAATAGTATATAATGTTATACGTTAGTACGTAATATTATATAACGTTATACGTTCGTACGTAATATTATATATCGTTATGCGTTAGTACGTAATAGTATATAACGTTATACGTTAGTACGTAATAGTATATAACGTTATACGTTAGTACGTAATATTATATAACGTTATACGTTATAACGTAGTAGTATATAACGTTACATGTCGTCAGGTAATACTATATTAAGTTATACGTTATAACGTAATAGTATATAACGTTATACATCATCAGGTAATAGATATATAACGTTACACGTTATTACGTAGTAGTATATAACTTTATACGTTATAACGTAATAGTATATAACGTTATACGTAATAAGGTAATACTATATAACGTTATACGTTAGTACGTAATTGTATATAACGTTATACGTTAGTACGTAATGTTATATATCGTTATGCGTTAGTACGTAATAGTATATAACGTTATACGTTAGTACGTAATAGTATATAACGTTATACGTTAGTACGTAATATTATATAACATTATACGTTATAACGTAGTAGTATATAACGTTATACGTCGTCAGGTAATACTATATAAAGTTATACGTTATAACGTAATAGTATATAGCGTTATACGTCATCAGGTAATAGATATATAACGTTACACGTTATTACGTAACAGTAATTAACGTTATACGTTATAACATAGTAGTATATAACGTTATACGTTATAACGTAATAGTATATAGCGTTATACGTCATCAGGTAATAGATATATAACGTTACACGTTATTACGTAACAGTATTTAAAGTTATACGTTATAACATAGTAGTATATAACGTTATACGTTATAACGTAGTAGTATATAACGTTATACGTCATCAGGTAATACTAAATAACGTTACACGTTATTTCGTAACAGTATATAACGTTATACGTTATAACGTAATAGTATATAACGTTGTACGTTATAACGTAATAGTATATAACGTTATACGTCATAACGTAATAGTATATTACGTTATACGTTGTAACGTAATAGTATATTACGTTATACGTTGTTACGTAATAGTATATAACGTTATACGTTATAACTGAGTAGTATATAACGTTAAACGTCATCGGGTAGTACTATATAATGTTATACTGTTAGTGCGTAACAGTATATAACGTTATACTACATAACGTAATAGTATATAACCTTACACGTTATAACGTAATACTACATAACGTTTTACGTTATAACATAAAAGTATATAACGTTATACGTAATAATGTAATAGTATGTTACATTATAGGTTAGTACGTAATAGTATATAACGGTATACGTTATAACTGAGTAGTATATAAAGTTAAACGTCATCGGGTAATACTATATTATGTTATACTGTTAGTAGGTAATAGTATATAACGTTATACTTCATAACGTAATAGTATATAACGTTACACGTTATATGGTAATACTACATATAATACTACGTTTTACGTTATAACGTAATAGTATATAACGTTATACGTTATAACGTAGTAGCATATAACGTTATACGTCATCAGGTAATACTATATAACGTTACACGGTATTACGTAACAGTATATAACGTTTTACGTTATAACATAATAGTATATAACGTTATACTTCATAACGTAATAGTATATAACGTTACACGTTATATGGTAATACTACATATAATACTACGTTTTACGTTATAACGTAATAGTATATAACGTTATACGTTATAACGTAGTAGCATATAACGTTATACGTCATCAGGTAATACTATATAACGTTACACGTTATTACGTAATAGTATATAACTTTATACGTTATAACGTAATAGCGTATAACTTTATACGTCATTATGTAATACTGTATAACGTTATACGTTATTACGTAACATGATATAACGGTATACGTTTCTAAGTTATAGTATATGCCGTTATACGTGATAACGTAATAGTATATAACGTTATACGTTATAAGGTAATACTACATAAAGTTTTACGATATAACATAATAGTATATAACGTTATACGTTATAACGTAGTAGTATATAACGTTATACGTCATCAGGTAATACTATGTAACGTTACACGTTATTACGTAACTGTATATAACGTTATACGTTATAACGTAATAGTATATAACGTTATACGTAATTAGGTAATACTATATAACGTTACACGTTATTACGTAACAGTATATAACGTTTTACGTTACTACGTAAGAGTATATAACGTTATACGTTAATACGTAATAGTATATAATGTTATACGTTAGTACGTAATAGTATATAACGTTATACGTTAGTACGTAATATTATATATCGTTATGCGTTTGTACGTAATAGTATATAACGTTATACGTTAGTACGTAATAGTATATAACGTTATACGTTATAACGTAATAGTATATAACGTTATACGTCATAACGTAATAGTATATTACGTTATACGTTGTTACGTAATAGTATATTACGTTATACGTTGTTACGTAATAGTATATAACGTTATACGTTATAACTGAGTAATATATAAGGTTAAACGTCATCGGGTAATACTATATAATGTTATACTGTTAGTACGTAACAGTATATAACGTTATACTACATAACGTAATAGTATATAACCTTACACGTAATAACGTAATACTACATAACGTTTTACGTTATAACATAAAAGTATATAACGTTATACGTAATAACGTAATAGTATGTTACGTTATAGGTTAGTACGTAATAGTATACAACGGTATACGTTATAACTGAGTAGTATATAAAGTTAAACGTCATCGGGTAATACTATATAATGTTATACTGTTAGTACGTAATAGTATATAACGTTATACTTCATAACGTAATAGTATATAACGTTACACGTTATATGGTAATACTACATAACGTTTTACGTTATAACGTAATAGTATATAACGTTATACGTTATAACGTAGTAGCATATAACGTTATACGTCATCAGGTAATACTATATAACGTTACACGGTATTACGTAACAGTATATAACGTTTTACGTTATAACATAATAGTATATAACTTTATACGTTATAACGTAATAGTATATAACGTTATACGCCATTAGGTAATACTATATAACGTTACACGTTATTACGTAATAGTATATAACGTTATACGTTATAAGGTAATACTACATAAAGTTTTACGATATAACATAATAGTATATAACGTTATACGTTATAACGTAGTAGTATATAACGTTATACGTCATCAGGTAATACTATATAACGTTACACGTTATTACGTAACTGTATATAACGTTATACGTTATAACGTAATAGTATATAACGTTATACGTAATTAGGTAATACTATATAACGTTACACGTTATTACGTAACAGTATATAACGTTTTACGTTACTACGTAAGAGTATATAACGTTATACGTTAATACGTAATAGTATATAATGTTATACGTTAGTACGTAATAGTATATAACGTTATACGTTAGTACGTAATATTATATATCGTTATGCGTTAGTACGTAATAGTATATAACGTTATACGTTAGTACGTAATAGTATATAACGTTATACGTTAGTACGTAATATTATATAACGTTATACGTTATAACGTAGTAGTATATAACGTTACACGTCGTCAGGTAATACTATATAAAGTTATACGTTATAACGTAATAGTATATAACGTTATACGTCTTCAGGTAATAGATATATAACGTTACACGTTATTACGTAACAGTATTTAACGTTATACGTTATAACATAGTAGTATATAACGTTATACGTTATAACGTAGTAGTATATAACGTTACACGTCATCAGGTAATACTATATAACGTTACACGTTATTACGTAACAGTATTTAACGTTATACGTTATAACATAGTAGTATATAACGTTATACGTTATAACGTAGTAGTATATAACGTTACACGTCATCAGGTAATACTATATAACGTTACACGTTATTACGTAACAGTATATAACGTTATACGTTATAACGTAATAGTATATAACGTTATACGTCATCAGGTAATAGATATATAACGTTACACGTTATTACGTAGTAGTATATAACTTTATACGTCATAACGTAATAGTATATAACGTTATACGTCATAACGTAATAGTATATTACGTTATACGTTGTTACGTAATAGTATATAACGTTATACGTTATAACTGAGTAGTATATAACGTTGAACGTCATCGGGTAATACTATATAATGTTATACTGTTAGTACGTAACAGTATATAACGTTATACTACATAACGTAATAGTATATAACGTTACACGTTATAAGGTAATACTACATAATGATTTACGTTATAACGTAATAGTATATAACGTTATACGTTACAACGTAGGAGTATATAACGTTATACGTTATCAGGTAATACTATATAACGTTACACGGTATTACGTAACAGTATATAACGTTTTACGTTATAACATAATAGTATATAATGTTATACGTTATAACGTAGTAGTATATTACGTTATACGTCATCAGATAATTCTATATAACGTTACACGTTATTACGTAGTAGTATATATCTTTATACGTTATAACGTAATATCATATAACGTTATACGTCATTAGGTAATACTATTTAACGTTATACGTTATTACGTAACATGATATAACGGTATACGTTTGTACGTAATAGTATATACCGTTATACGTCATAACGTAATAGTATATAACGTTACAAGTTATAAGGTAATACTACATAAAGTTTTACGTTATAGCATAATAGTATATAACGTTATACGTTATAACGTAGTAGTATATAACGTTATACGTCATCAGGTAATCCTATATAACGTTACACGTTATTATGTAACAGCATATAACGTTATACATTATAACATAATAGTATATAACGTTATACCTTATAACGTAGTAGTATATAACGTTATACGTCATCAGGTAATACTATATAACGTTACACGTTATTACGTAACAATATATAACGTTACACGTTATAACGTAATACTACATAACGTTTTACGTTATAACATAAAAGTATATAACGTTATACGTTATAACGTAGTAGTATATAACGTTATACGTCATCAGGTAATACTATATGACGTTACACGTTATTATGTAACAGTATATAACGTTATACGTTATAACGTAATAGTATATAACGTAATACGTCATAACGTAATAGTATATAACGTTATACGTCATAACGTAATAGTATATTTTGTTATAGGTTAGTACGTAATAGTATATAACGGTATACGTTATAACTGAGTAGTATATAACGTTAAACGTCATCGGGTAATACTATAAAACGTTACACGTTATTACGTAACAGCATATAACGTTATACGTTATAACATAATAGTATATAACGTTATACGTTATAACGTAGTAGTATATAACGTTATACGTATTCAGGTAATACTATATACCGTTACACGTTATTACGTAACAGTATATAACGTTATACGTTATAACGTAATACTACATAACGTTTTACGTTATAACATAAAAGTATATAACGTTATACGTTATATCGTAATAGTATATAACGTTATACGTTATTACGTAACATGATATAACGGTATACGTTTCTACGTAATAGTATATACCGTTATACGTCATAACGTAATAGTATATAACGTTACACGTTATAAGGTAATACTACATAAAGTTTTACGTTATAACATAATAGTATATAACGTTATACGTTATAACGTAGTAGTATATAACGTTATATGTCATCAGGTAATACTATATAACGTTACACGTTATTACGTAACAGTATATAACGTTATACGTTATAACGTAATACTACATAACGTTTTACGTTATAACATAAAAGTATATAACGTTATACGTAATAACGTAATAGTATGTTACGTTATAGGTTAGTACGTAATAGTATATAACGGTATACGTTATAACTGAGTAGTATATAAAGTTAAACGTCATCGGGGATTACTATATAATGTTATACTGTTAGTACGTAATAGTATATAACGTTATACTTCATAACGTAATAGTATATAACGTTACACGTTATATGGTAATACTACATAACGTTTTACGTTATAACGTAATAGTATATAACGTTATACGTTATAACGTAGTAGCATATAACGTTATACGTCATCAGGTAATACTATATAACGTTACACGGTATTACGTAACAGTATATAACGTTTTACGTTATAACATAATAGTATATAACTTTATACGTTATAACGTAATAGTATATAACGTTATACGTCATTAGGTAATACTATATAACGTTACACGTTATTACGTAATAGTATATAACTTTATACGTTATAACGTAATAGCGTATAACGTTATACGTCATTAGGTAATACTATGTAACGTTATACGTTATTACGTAACATGATATAACGGTATACGTTTCTAAGTTATAGTATATACCGTTATACGTGATAACGTAATAGTATATAACGTTATACGTTATAAGGTAATACTACATAAAGTTTTACGATATAACATAATAGTATATAACGATATACGTTATAACGTAGTAGTATATAACGTTATATGTCATCAGGTAATACTATATAACGTTACACGGTATTACGTAACAGTATATAACGTTTTACGTTATAACATAAAAGTATATAACGTTATACGTTATAACGTAATAGTATATAACGTTATACGTTATTACGTAACATGATATAACGGTATACGTTTGTACGTAATAGTATATACCGTTATACGACATAACGTAATAGTATATAACGTTACACGTCATAACGTAATAGTATATAACGTTATACGTCATAACGTAATAGTATATAACGTTATACGTCACAACGTAATACTATATTTCGTTATAGGTTAGTACGTAATAGTATATAACGTTATACGTCATAACGTAATAGTATATAACGTTATACGTCATAACGTAATAGTATATAACGTAATACGTCATAACGTAATAGTATATTACGTTATACGTTGTTACGTAATAGTATATAACGTTATACGTTATAACTGAGTAGTATATAACGTTAAACGTCATCGGGTAATACTATATAATGTTATACTGTTAGTACGTAACAGTATATAACGTTATACTACATAACGTAATAGTATATAACGTTAAACGTTATGAGGTAATACTACATAATGTTTTACGTTATAACGTAATAGTATATAACGTTGTACGTTACAACGTAGTAGTATATAACGTTATACGTCATCAGGTAATACTATATAACGTTACACGGTATTACGTAACAGTATATAACGTTTTACGTTATAACATAATAGTATATAATGTTATACGTTATAACGTAGTAGTATATTACGTTATACGTCATCAGATAATTCTATATAACGTTACACGGTATTACGTAACAGTATATAACGTTTTACGTTATAACATAATAGTATATAATGTTATACGTTATAACGTAGTAGTATATTACGTTATACGTCATCAGATAATTCTATATAATGTTATACCTTATAACGTAGTAGTATATTACGTTATACGTCATCAGGTAATACTATATAACGTTACACGTTATTACGTAACAGTATATAACGTTATACGTTATAACGTAGTAGTATATTACGTTATACGTCATCAGGTAATACTATATAACGTTACACGTTATTACGTAACAGTATATAACGTTATACGTTATAACGTAATACTACATAACGTTTTACGTTATAACATAAAAGTATATAACGTTATACGTTATAACGTAATAGTATATAACGTTATACGTCATAACGTAATAGTATATAACGTTACACGTTATAAGGTAATACTATATAACGTTTTACGTTATAACGTAATAGTATACAACGTTATACGTTATAACGTAGTAGTAAAGAACGTTATACGTAATCAGATAATACCATATAACGTTATACGTCATTGCGTAATAGTATATAACGTTATACGTTAGTACGTAATAGTATATAACTTTATACGTCATAACGTAATAGTATATAACGTTACACGTTATAAGGTAATACTACATAACGTTTTACGTTATAACATTATAGTATATTACGTTATACGTTATAACGTCGTAGTATATAACGTTATACGTCATCAGGTAATACTATATAACGTTACACGTTATTACGTAACAGTATATAACGTTTTACGTTATAACATAAAAGTATATAACGTTATACGTTATAACGTAATAGTATATAACGTTATACGTCATAACGTAATAGTATATAACGTTACACGTTATAAGGTAATACTATATAACGTTTTACGTTATAACGTAATAGTATACAACGTTATACGTTACAACGTAGTAGTATATAACGTTATACGTCATCAGGTAATACTATATAACGTTACACGGTATTACGTAACAGTATATAACGTTTTACGTTATAACATAATAGTATATAATGTTATACGTTATAACGTAGTAGTATATTACGTTATACGTCATCAGATAATTCTATATAACGTTACACGATATTACGTAACAGTATATAACGTTTTACGTTATAACATAATAGTATATAATGTTATACGTTATAACGTAGTAGTATATTACGTTATACGTCATCAGATCATTCTATATAACGTTATACCTTATAACGTAGTAGTATATTACGTTATACGTCATCAGGTAATACTATATAACGTTACACGTTATTACGTAACAGTATATAACGTTATACGTTATAACGTAGTAGTATATTACGTTATACGTCATCAGGTAATACTATATAACGTTACACGTTATTACGTAACAGTATATAACGTTATACGTTATAACGTAATACTACATAACGTTTTACGTTATAACATAAAAGTATATAACGTTATACGTTATAACGTAATAGTATATAACGTTATACGTCATAACGTAATAGTATATAACGTTACACGTTATAAGGTAATACTACATAACGTTTTACGTTATAACATTATAGTATATTACGTTATACGTTATAACGTCGTAGTATATAACGTCATACGTCATCAGGTAATACTATATAACGTTACACGTTATTACGTTACAGTATATAACGTTATACGTTATAACGTAATAGTATATAACGTTATACGTCATAACGAAATAGTATATAACGTTATACGTCATAACGTAATACTATATTACGTTATAGGTTAGTACGTAATAGTATATAACGGTATACGTTATAACTGAGTAGTATATAACGTTAAACGTCATCAGATAATTCTATATAACGTTACACGTTATTACGTAATAGTATATAACTTTATACGTTATAACGTAATAGTATATAAGGTTATACGTCATTAGGTAATACTATATAACGTTACACGTTATTACGTAATAGTATATAACGTTATTCGTCATAACGTAATAGTATATAACGTTATACGTTATAACGTAATAGCATATAACGTTATACGTTAGTACGTAATATTATATAACGTTATACGTTAGTACGTAATAGTATATAACTTTATACGTCATAACGTAAGAGTATATAACGTTACACGTTATAAGGTAATACTACATAACGTTTTACGTTATAACATAAAAGTATATAACGTTATACGTTATAACGTAATAGTATATTACGTTACAAGTTATAAGGTAATACTACATAAAGTTTTACGTTATAGCATAATAGTATATAACGTTATACGTTATAACGTAGCAGTATATAACGTTATACGTCATCAGGTAATCCTATATAACGTTACATGTTATTACGTAACAGCATATAACGTTATACGTTATAACATAATAGTATATAACGTTATACGTTATAACGTAGTAGTATATAATGTTATACGTCATCAGGTAATACTATATAACGTTACACGTTATTACGTAACAGTATATAACGTTATACGTTATAACGTAATAGTATATAACGCTATACGTCATACCGTAATAGTATATAACGTTATACGTCATAACGTAATAGTATATAACGTTATACGTCATCAGGTAATACATATATAACGTTACACGTTATTACGTAATAGTATATAACGTCACACGTTATAACGTAATAGTATATAACGTTATACGTCATCAGGTAATAGATATATAACGTTACACGTTATTACGTAACAGCATATAACGTTATACGTTATAACATAATAGTATATAACGTTATACGTTATAACGTAGTAGTATATAATGTTATACGTCATCAGGTAATACTATATAACGTTACACGTTATTACGTAACAGTATATAACGTTATACGTTATAACGTAATAGTATATAACGCTATACGTCATACCGTAATAGTATATAACGTTATACGTTATAACGTAATAGTATATAACGTTATACGTCATCAGGTAATACATATATAACGTTACACGTTATTACGTAATAGTATATAACGTCACACGTTATAACGTAATAGTATATAACGTTATACGTCATCAGGTAATAGATATATAACGTTACACGTTATTACGTAATAGTATATAACTTTATACGTTATAACGTAATAGTATATAACGTTATACGTCATCAGGTAATCCTATATAACGTTACATGTTATTACGTAACAGCATATAACGTTATACGTTATAACATAATAGTATATAACGTTATACGTTATAACGTAGTAGTATATAATGTTATACGTCATCAGGTAATACTATATAACGTTACACGTTATTACGTAACAGTATATAACGTTATACGTTATAACGTAATAGTATATAACGCTATACGTCATACCGTAATAGTATATAACGTTATACGTCATAACGTAATAGTATATAACGTTATACGTCATCAGGTAATACATATATAACGTTACACGTTATTACGTAATAGTATATAACGTCACACGTTATAACGTAATAGTATATAACGTTATACGTCATCAGGTAATAGATATATAACGTTACACGTTATTACGTAACAGCATATAACGTTATACGTTATAACATAATAGTATATAACGTTATACGTTATAACGTAGTAGTATATAATGTTATACGTCATCAGGTAATACTATATAACGTTACACGTTATTACGTAACAGTATATAACGTTATACGTTATAACGTAATAGTATATAACGCTATACGTCATACCGTAATAGTATATAACGTTATACGTTATAACGTAATAGTATATAACGTTATACGTCATCAGGTAATACATATATAACGTTACACGTTATTACGTAATAGTATATAACGTCACACGTTATAACGTAATAGTATATAACGTTTTACGTCATCAGGTAATAGATATATAACGTTACACGTTATTACGTAATAGTATATAACTTTATACGTTATAACGTAATAGTATATAACGCTATACGTCATACCGTAATAGTATATAACGTTATACGTTATAACGTAATAGTATATAATGTTATACGTCATCAGGTAATACTATATAACGTTACACGTTATTACGTAACAGTATATAACGTTATACGTTATAACGTAATAGTATATAACGCTATACGTCATACCGTAATAGTATATAACGTTATACGTCATAACGTAATAGTATATAACGTTATACGTCATCAGGTAATACATATATAACGTTACACGTTATTACGTAATAGTATATAACGTCACACGTTATAACGTAATAGTATATAACGTTATACGTCATCAGGTAATAGATATATAACGTTACACGTTATTACGTAACAGCATATAACGTTATACGTTATAACATAATAGTATATAACGTTATACGTTATAACGTAGTAGTATATAATGTTATACGTCATCAGGTAATACTATATAACGTTACACGTTATTACGTAACAGTATATAACGTTATACGTTATAACGTAATAGTATATAACGCTATACGTCATACCGTAATAGTATATAACGTTATACGTTATAACGTAATAGTATATAACGTTATACGTCATCAGGTAATACATATATAACGTTACACGTTATTACGTAATAGTATATAACGTCACACGTTATAACGTAATAGTATATAACGTTATACGTCATCAGGTAATAGATATATAACGTTACACGTTATTACGTAATAGTATATAACTTTATACGTTATAACGTAATAGTATATAACGTTACACGTTATAAGGTAATACTACATAAAGTTTAACGTTACAACATAATAGTATATAACGTTATACGTTATAACGTAACACTATATATCGTTATACGTTATTACGTAACATGATATAACGGTATACGTTTGTACGTAATAGTATATACCGTTATACGTCATAACGTAATAGTATATAACGTTACACGTTATAACGTAATAGTATATAACTTTATACGTTATAACGTAATAGTATATTACGTTACAAGTTATAAGGTAATACTACATAAAGTTTTACGTTATAGCATAATAGTATATAACGTTATACGTTATAACGTAGCAGTATATAACGTTATACGTCATCAGGTAATACATATATAACGTTACACGTTATTACGTAATAGTATATAACGTTATACGTTATAACGTAGTAGTATATTACGTTATACGTCATCAGATAATTCTATATAACGTTACACGTTATTACGTAGTAGTATATAACTATATACGTTATAACGTAATAGTATATTACGTTACAAGTTATAAGGTAATACTACATAAAGTTTTACGTTATAGCATAATAGTATATAACGTTATACGTTATAACGTAGCAGTATATAACGTTATACGTCATCAGGAAATCCTATATAACGTTACATGTTATTACGTAACAGCATATAACGTTATACGTTATAACATAATAGTATATAACATTATACGTTATAACGTAGTAGTATATAACGTTATACGTCATCAGGTAATACTATATAAAGTTACACGTTATTACGTAACAGTATATAACGTTACACGTTATAACGTAATACTACATAACGTTTTACGTTATAACATAAAAGTATATAACGTTATACGTTATAACGTAGTAGTATATAACGTTATACGTCATCAGGTAATACTATATAACGTTACACGTTATTACGTAACAGTATATAACGTTATACGTTATAACGTAATAGTATATAACGTTATACGTCATAACGTAATAGTATATAACGTTATACGTCATAACGTAATACTATATTACGTTATAGGTTAGTACGTAATAGTATATAACGTTATACGTTATAACGTAATAGCATATAGCGTTATACGTTAGTACGTAATAGTATATAACGTTATACGTTATAACGTAATAGTATATAACTTTATACGTTATCAGGTAATAGATATATAACGTTACACGTTATTACGTAATAGTATATAACTTTATACGTTATAACGTAATAGTATATAACGTTATACGTCATAACGTAATACTATATTACGTTATAGGTTAGTACGTAATAGTATATAACGTTATACGTTATAACGTAATAGCATATAGCGTTATACGTTAGTACGTAATAGTATATAACGTTATACGTCATCAGGTAATAGATATATATCGTTACACGTTATTACGTAATAGTATATAACTTTATACGTTATAACGTAATATTATATAACGTTATACGTCATCAGATAATTCTATATAACATTACACGTAATAACGTAATAGTATATAACTTTATACGTTATAACGTAATAGTATATAACGTTACACGTTATAAGGTAATACTACATAAAGTTTAACGTTACAACATAATAGTATATAACGTTATACGTTATAACGTAATACTATATAACGTTATACGTTATTACGTAACATGATATAACGGTATACGTTTGTACGTAATAGTATATACCGTTATACGTCATAACGTGATAGTATATAACGTTACACGTTATAACGTAATAGTATATAACTTTATACGTTATAACGTAATAGTATATAACGTTACACGTTATAAGGTAATACTACATAAAGTTTTACGTTGTAACATAATAGTATATAACGTTATACGTTATAACGTAGTAGTATATAACGTTATACGTCATCAGGTAATACTATATGACGTTACACGTTATTGCGTAACAGTATATAACGTTATACGTTATAACGTAATAGTATATAACGTTAGACGTCATAACGTAATAGTATATAACGTTATACGTCATAACGTAATAGTATATTTAATTATACGTTAGTACGGAATAGTATATAACGTTATACGTTATAACTGAATAGTATATAACGTTATACGTTATAACTGAATAGTATATAACGTTAAACGTAATCGGGTAATACTATATAACGTTACACGTTATTACGTAACACCATATAACGTTATACGTTATAACGTAATAGTATATAACGTTATACGTTACAACGTAGTAGTATATAACGTTATACGTCATCAGGTAATACTATATAACGTTACACGTTATTACGTAACAGTATATAACGTTTTACGTTATAACATAATAGTATATAATGTTATACGTTATAACGTAGTAGTATATTACGTTATACGTCATCAGATAATTCTATATAACGTTACACGGTATTACGTAACAGTATATAACGTTTTACGTTATAACATAATAGTATATAATGTTATACGTTATAACGTAGTAGTATATTACGTTATACGTCATCAGATAATTCTATATAACGTTATACCTTATAACGTAGTAGTATATTACGTTATACGTCATCAGGTAATACTATATAACGTTACACGTTATTACGTAACAGTATATAACGTTATACGTTATAACGTAGTAGTATATTACGTCATACGTCATCAGGTAATACTATATAAAGTTACACGTTATTACGTAACAGTATATAACGTTACACGTTATAACGTAATACTACATAACGTTTTACGTTATAACATAAAAGTATATAACGTTATACGTTATAACGTAGTAGTATATATCGTTACACGTTATTACGTAACAGTATATAACGTTATACGTTATAACGTAATAGTATATAACGTTATACGTCATAACGTAATAGTATATAACGTTATACGTCATAACGTAATACTATATTACGTTATAGGTTAGTACGTAACAGCATATAACGTTATACGTTATAACATAATACTATATAACGTTATACGTTATAACGTAGTAGTATATAACGTTATACGTCATCAGGTAATACTATATAACGTTACACGTTATTACGTAACAGTATATAACGTTATACGTTAGTACGTAATATTATATAACATTATACGTTATAACGTAGTAGTATATAACGTTATACGTTATAACATAATAGTATATAACCTTATACGTTATAACGTAGTAGTATATAACGTTATACGTCATCAGGTAATACTATATAACGTTACACGTTATTACGTAACAGTATATAACGTTATACGTTATAACGTAATAGTATATAACGTTATACGTCATAACGTAATAGTATATAACGTTATACGTCATAACGTAATAGTATATTACGTTATACGTTAGTACGTAATAGTATATAACGTTATACTTCATAACGTAATAGTATATAACGTTACACGTTATATGGTAATACTACATAACGTTTTACGTTATAACGTAATAGTATATAACGTTATACGTTATAACGTAGTAGTATATAACGTTATACGTCATCAGGTAATACTATATAACGTTACACGGTATTACGTAACAGTATATAACGTGTTACGTTATAACATAATAGTATATAACGTTATACGTTATAACGTAGTAGTATATAACGTTATACGTCATCAGGTAATACTATATAACGTTACACGTTATCACGTAACAGTATATAACGTTATACGTTATAACGTAATACTACATAACGTTTTACGTTATAACATAAAAGTATATAACGTTATACGTTATAACTGACTAGTATATAACGTTATAAGTCATCAGGTAATATTATATAACGTTATACGTTAATATGTATTAGTATATAACGTTATACGTTAGTATGTTATAGTATATAACGTTATACGTTAGTACGTAATATTATATAACATTATACGTTATAACGTAGTAGTATATAACTTTATACGTTATAACATAATAGTATATAACGTTATACGTTATAACGTAGTAGTATATAACGTTATACGTCATCAGGTAATACTATATAACGTTACACGTTATTACGTAACAGTATATAACGTTATACGTTATAACATAATATTATATAACGTTATACGTTATAACGTTAGTAGTATATAACGTTATACGTCATCAGGTAATACTATATAACGTTACACGTTATTACGTAACAGTATATAACGTTATACGTTATAACGTAATACTACATAACGTTTTACGTTATAACATAAAAGTATATAACGTTATGCGTTATAACTGACTAGTATATAACGTTATAAGTCATCAGGTAATACTATATAACGTTATACGTTAATACGTATAAGTATATAACGTTATACGTTAGTATGTTATAGTATATAACGTTATAGGTTAGTACGTAATATTATATAACATTATACGTTATAACGTAGTAGTATATAACTTTATACGTTATAACATAATAGTATATAACGTTATACGTTATAACGTAGTAGTATATAACGTTATACGTCATCAGGTAATACTATATAACGTTATACGTCATTACGTAACAGTATATAACTTTATACGTTATAACGTAATACTACATAACGTTTTACGTTACAACATAAAAGTATATATCGTTATACGTCATAACGTAATATTATATAACGTTATACGTTATAACGTAATAGTATATAACTTTATACGTAAGTACGTAACATTATATAACGTTATACGTTAGTACGTAATAGTATATAACGTTATACGTCATCAGGTAATACTATATAACGTTATACGTCATTACGTAATAGTATATGCCGTTATACGTTAGTACGTAATAGTATATAACGTTATACGTCATAACGTAATAGTATATAACGTTATACGTTAGTACGTAACATTATATAACGTTATACGTTAGTACGTAATACCATATAACGTTATACGTCATTGCGTAATAGTATATAACGTTATACGTTATAAAGTAATACTATATGACGTTATACTGTCAGTACGCAAGAGTATATAACGTTATACGTCATAACGTAATAGTATATAACGTTACACGTTATAAGGTAATACTACATAACGTTTTTCGTTATAACATAATAGTATATAACGTTATACGTTATAACGTATAAGTATATAACGTTATACGTCATCAGGTAATACTATATAACGTTACACGGTATTACGTAATAGTATATAACTTTATACGTTATAACATAATAGTATATAATGTTATACGTTATAACGTAATAGTATATAACGTTACACGTTATAAGGTAATACTACATAACGTTTTACGTTATAACATAATAGTATATAACGTTATACGTTATAACGTAATAGTATATAACTTTATACGTTATAACGTGATAGTATATAACGTTATACGTCATTAGGTAATACTATATCAGGTTACACGTTATTACGTAACATTATATAAAGTTATACGTTAGTACGTAATAGTATAAAGCGTTATACGTCAAAACGTAATATTATATAACGTTACACGTTATAAGGTAATACTACATTACGGTTCACGTAATATCATAATAGTAAATAACGTTATCCGCTTTAACGTAGTAGTATATAACGTTATACGTCATCAGGTAATACAATATAACGTTACACGTCATTACGTAATAGTATATAACTTTATACGTTATAACGTAATAGCATATAACGTTATACGTCATTAGGTAATACTATATAACGTTATACGTTATTACGTAATAGTATATAACTTTATACGTTATAACGTAATAGCATATAACGTTATACGTCATTAGGTAATACTATATAACGTTACACGTTATTACGTAACAGTATAACGTTATACGTTACTACGTAAGAGTGTATAACGATATACGTTAATACGTAATAGTATATAATGTTATACGTTAGTACGTAATTGTATATAACTTTATACGTTATAACGTAATAGTATATAACGTTATACGCAATTAGGTAATACTATATAACGTTATACGTTAGTAGTAATAGTATATAACGTTATACGTTAGTACGTAATATTATATATCGTTATTCCTTAGTACGTAATATTATATAACGTTATACGTTAGTACCTAATAGTATATAACGTTATACGTTAGTACGGAATATTATATAACATTATACGTTATACCGTAGTAGTATATAACGTTATACGTCGTCAGGTAATACTATATAAAGTTATACGTTATAACGTAATAGTATATAACGTTATACGTCATCAGGTAATAGATATATAACGTTACACGTTATTACGTAACAGTATTTAACGTTATACGTTATAACATAATAGTATATAACGTTATACGTTATAACGTAGTAGTATATAACGTTATACGTCATCAGGTAATACTATATAACGTTACACGTTATTGCGTAACAGTATATAACGTTATACGTTATTACGTAATAGTATATAACGTTATACGTCATAACGTAATAGTATATAACGTTATACGTCATAACGTAATAGTATATTACGTTATAAGTTAGTACGTAATGGTATATAACGTTATACGTTATAACGTAGTAGTATATAACGTTATACGTCATCAGGTAATGCTATATAACGTTACACGTTATTGCGTAACAGTATATAACGTTATACGTTATAGCGTAATAGTATATAACGTTATACGTCATAACGTAATAGTATATAGCGTTATACGTCATAACGTAATAGTATATTACGTTATACGTTAGTACGTAACATGATATAAAGGTATACGTTTGTACGTAATAGTATATACCGTTATACGTCATAACGTAATAGTATATAACGTTACACGTTATAAGGTAATACTACATAAAGTTTTACGTTATAGCATAATAGTATTTAACGTTATACGTTATAACGTATTAGTATATAACGTTATACGTCATCAGGTAATACTATATAACGTTACACGGTATTACGTAACAGTATATAACGTTTTACGTTATAACATAATAGTATATAATGTTATACGTTATAACGTGGTATTATATAACGTTATACGTCATCAGGTAATTCTATATAACGTTGCACGTTATTACGTAATAGTATATAACTTTATACGTTATAACGTAATAGTATATAACGTTAGACGTCATAACGTAATAGTATATAACGTTATACGTCATAACGTAATAGTATATTTAATTATACGTTAGTACGGAATAGTATATAACGTTATACGTTATAACTGAATAGTATATAACGTTATACGTTATAACTGAATAGTATATAACGTTAAACGTAATCGGGTAATACTATATAACGTTACACGTTATTACGTAACACCATATAACGTTATACGTTATAACGTAATAGTATATAACGTTATACGTTACAACGTAGTAGTATATAACGTTATACGTCATCAGGTAATACTATATAACGTTACACGTTATTACGTAACAGTATATAACGTTTTACGTTATAACATAATAGTATATAATGTTATACGTTATAACGTAGTAGTATATTACGTTATACGTCATCAGATAATTCTATATAACGTTACACGGTATTACGTAACAGTATATAACGTTTTACGTTATAACATAATAGTATATAATGTTATACGTTATAACGTAGTAGTATATTACGTTATACGTCATCAGATAATTCTATATAACGTTATACCTTATAACGTAGTAGTATATTACGTTATACGTCATCAGGTAATACTATATAACGTTACACGTTATTACGTAACAGTATATAACGTTATACGTTATAACGTAGTAGTATATTACGTCATACGTCATCAGGTAATACTATATAAAGTTACACGTTATTACGTAACAGTATATAACGTTACACGTTATAACGTAATACTACATAACGTTTTACGTTATAACATAAAAGTATATAACGTTATACGTTATAACGTAGTAGTATATATCGTTACACGTTATTACGTAACAGTATATAACGTTATACGTTATAACGTAATAGTATATAACGTTATACGTCATAACGTAATAGTATATAACGTTATACGTCATAACGTAATACTATATTACGTTATAGGTTAGTACGTAACAGCATATAACGTTATACGTTATAACATAATACTATATAACGTTATACGTTATAACGTAGTAGTATATAACGTTATACGTCATCAGGTAATACTATATAACGTTACACGTTATTACGTAACAGTATATAACGTTATACGTTAGTACGTAATATTATATAACATTATACGTTATAACGTAGTAGTATATAACGTTATACGTTATAACATAATAGTATATAACCTTATACGTTATAACGTAGTAGTATATAACGTTATACGTCATCAGGTAATACTATATAACGTTACACGTTATTACGTAACAGTATATAACGTTATACGTTATAACGTAATAGTATATAACGTTATACGTCATAACGTAATAGTATATAACGTTATACGTCATAACGTAATAGTATATTACGTTATACGTTAGTACGTAATAGTATATAACGTTATACTTCATAACGTAATAGTATATAACGTTACACGTTATATGGTAATACTACATAACGTTTTACGTTATAACGTAATAGTATATAACGTTATACGTTATAACGTAGTAGTATATAACGTTATACGTCATCAGGTAATACTATATAACGTTACACGGTATTACGTAACAGTATATAACGTGTTACGTTATAACATAATAGTATATAACGTTATACGTTATAACGTAGTAGTATATAACGTTATACGTCATCAGGTAATACTATATAACGTTACACGTTATCACGTAACAGTATATAACGTTATACGTTATAACGTAATACTACATAACGTTTTACGTTATAACATAAAAGTATATAACGTTATACGTTATAACTGACTAGTATATAACGTTATAAGTCATCAGGTAATATTATATAACGTTATACGTTAATATGTATTAGTATATAACGTTATACGTTAGTATGTTATAGTATATAACGTTATACGTTAGTACGTAATATTATATAACATTATACGTTATAACGTAGTAGTATATAACTTTATACGTTATAACATAATAGTATATAACGTTATACGTTATAACGTAGTAGTATATAACGTTATACGTCATCAGGTAATACTATATAACGTTACACGTTATTACGTAACAGTATATAACGTTATACGTTATAACATAATATTATATAACGTTATACGTTATAACGTTAGTAGTATATAACGTTATACGTCATCAGGTAATACTATATAACGTTACACGTTATTACGTAACAGTATATAACGTTATACGTTATAACGTAATACTACATAACGTTTTACGTTATAACATAAAAGTATATAACGTTATGCGTTATAACTGACTAGTATATAACGTTATAAGTCATCAGGTAATACTATATAACGTTATACGTTAATACGTATAAGTATATAACGTTATACGTTAGTATGTTATAGTATATAACGTTATAGGTTAGTACGTAATATTATATAACATTATACGTTATAACGTAGTAGTATATAACTTTATACGTTATAACATAATAGTATATAACGTTATACGTTATAACGTAGTAGTATATAACGTTATACGTCATCAGGTAATACTATATAACGTTATACGTCATTACGTAACAGTATATAACTTTATACGTTATAACGTAATACTACATAACGTTTTACGTTACAACATAAAAGTATATATCGTTATACGTCATAACGTAATATTATATAACGTTATACGTTATAACGTAATAGTATATAACTTTATACGTAAGTACGTAACATTATATAACGTTATACGTTAGTACGTAATAGTATATAACGTTATACGTCATCAGGTAATACTATATAACGTTATACGTCATTACGTAATAGTATATGCCGTTATACGTTAGTACGTAATAGTATATAACGTTATACGTCATAACGTAATAGTATATAACGTTATACGTTAGTACGTAACATTATATAACGTTATACGTTAGTACGTAATACCATATAACGTTATACGTCATTGCGTAATAGTATATAACGTTATACGTTATAAAGTAATACTATATGACGTTATACTGTCAGTACGCAAGAGTATATAACGTTATACGTCATAACGTAATAGTATATAACGTTACACGTTATAAGGTAATACTACATAACGTTTTTCGTTATAACATAATAGTATATAACGTTATACGTTATAACGTATAAGTATATAACGTTATACGTCATCAGGTAATACTATATAACGTTACACGGTATTACGTAATAGTATATAACTTTATACGTTATAACATAATAGTATATAATGTTATACGTTATAACGTAATAGTATATAACGTTACACGTTATAAGGTAATACTACATAACGTTTTACGTTATAACATAATAGTATATAACGTTATACGTTATAACGTAATAGTATATAACTTTATACGTTATAACGTGATAGTATATAACGTTATACGTCATTAGGTAATACTATATCAGGTTACACGTTATTACGTAACATTATATAAAGTTATACGTTAGTACGTAATAGTATAAAGCGTTATACGTCAAAACGTAATATTATATAACGTTACACGTTATAAGGTAATACTACATTACGGTTCACGTAATATCATAATAGTAAATAACGTTATCCGCTTTAACGTAGTAGTATATAACGTTATACGTCATCAGGTAATACAATATAACGTTACACGTCATTACGTAATAGTATATAACTTTATACGTTATAACGTAATAGCATATAACGTTATACGTCATTAGGTAATACTATATAACGTTATGCGTTATTACGTAATAGTATATAACGTTATACGTCATAACGTAATAGCATATAACGTTATACGTAATAAGGTAATACTATATTACGTTTTACGTTATTACGTAACAGTATAACGTTATACGTTACTACGTAAGAGTGTATAACGATATACGTTAATACGTAATAGTATATAATGTTATACGTTAGTACGTAATTGTATATAACTTTATACGTTATAACGTAATAGTATATAACGTTATACGCAATTAGGTAATACTATATAACGTTATACGTTAGTAGTAATAGTATATAACGTTATACGTTAGTACGTAATATTATATATCGTTATTCCTTAGTACGTAATATTATATAACGTTATACGTTAGTACCTAATAGTATATAACGTTATACGTTAGTACGGAATATTATATAACATTATACGTTATACCGTAGTAGTATATAACGTTATACGTCGTCAGGTAATACTATATAAAGTTATACGTTATAACGTAATAGTATATAACGTTATACGTCATCAGGTAATAGATATATAACGTTACACGTTATTACGTAACAGTATTTAACGTTATACGTTATAACATAATAGTATATAACGTTATACGTCATAACGTAATAGTATATAACGTTATACGTCATAACGTAATAGTATATTACGTTATAAGTTAGTACGTAATGGTATATAACGTTATACGTTATAACGTAGTAGTATATAACGTTATACGTCATAACGTAATAGTATATAGCGTTATACGTCATAACGTAATAGTATATAGCGTTATACGTCATAACGTAATAGTATATTACGTTATACGTTAGTACGTAACATGATATAAAGGTATACGTTTGTACGTAATAGTATATACCGTTATACGTCATAACGTAATAGTATATAACGTTACACGTTATGAGGTAATACTACATAACGTTTTACGTTATAACATAATAGTATATAACGTTATACGTTATAACGTAATAGTATATAACTTTATACGTTATAACGTGATAGTATATAACGTTATACGTCATTAGGTAATACTATATCAGGTTACACGTTATTACGTAACATTATATAAAGTTATACGTTAGTACGTAATAGTATAAAGCGTTATACGTCAAAACGTAATATTATATAACGTTACACGTTATAAGGTAATACTACATAAAGTTTAACGTTACAACATAATAGTATATAACGTTATACGTTATAACGTAATACTATATAACGTTATACGTTATTACGTAACATGATATAACGGTATACGTTTGTACGTAATAGTATATACCGTTATACGTCATAACGTAATAGTATATAACGTTACACGTTATAACGTAATAGTATATAACTTTATACGTTATAACGTAATAGTATATAACGTTACACGTTATAAGGTAATACTACATAAAGTTTTACGTTGTAACATAATAGTATATAACGTTATACGTTATAACGTAGTAGTATATAACGTTATACGTCATCAGGTAATACTATATGACGTTACACGTTATTGCGTAACAGTATATAACGTTATACGTTATAACGTAATAGTATATAACGTTAGACGTCATAACGTAATAGTATATAACGTTATACGTCATAACGTAATAGTATATTTAATTATACGTTAGTACGGAATAGTATATAACGTTATACGTTATAACTGAATAGTATATAACGTTAAACGTAATCGGGTAATACTATATAACGTTACACGTTATTACGTAACACCATATAACGTTATACGTTATAACGTAATAGTATATAACGTTATACGTTACAACGTAGTAGTATATAACGTTATACGTCATCAGGTAATACTATATAACGTTACACGTTATTACGTAACAGTATATAACGTTTTACGTTATAACATAATAGTATATAATGTTATACGTTATAACGTAGTAGTATATTACGTTATACGTCATCAGATAATTCTATATAACGTTACACGGTATTACGTAACAGTATATAACGTTTTACGTTATAACATAATAGTATATAATGTTATACGTTATAACGTAGTAGTATATTACGTTATACGTCATCAGATAATTCTATATAACGTTATACCTTATAACGTAGTAGTATATTACGTTATACGTCATCAGGTAATACTATATAACGTTACACGTTATTACGTAACCGTATATAACGTTATACGTTATAACGTAGTAGTATATTACGTTATACGTCATCAGGTAATACTATATAAAGTTACACGTTATTACGTAACAGTATATAACGTTACACGTTATAACGTAATACTACATAACGTTTTACGTTATAACATAAAAGTATATAACGTTATACGTTATAACGTAGTAGTATATATCGTTACACGTTATTACGTAACAGTATATAACGTTACACGTTATTACGTAACAGTATATAACGTTATACGTTATAACGTAATAGTATATAACGTTATACGTCATAACGTAATAGTATATAACGTTATACGTCATAACGTAATACTATATTACGTTATAGGTTAGTACGTAACAGCATATAACGTTATACGTTATAACATAATACTATATAACGTTATACGTTATAACGTAGTAGTATATAACGTTATACGTCATCAGGTAATACTATATAACGTTACACGTTATTACGTAACAGTATATAACGTTATACGTTAGTACGTAATATTATATAACATTATACGTTATAACGTAGTAGTATATAACGTTATACGTTATAACATAATAGTATATAACCTTATACGTTATAACGTAGTAGTATATAACGTTATACGTCATCAGGTAATACTATATAACGTTACACGTTATTACGTAACAGTATATAACGTTATACGTTATAACGTAATAGTATATAACGTTATACGTCATAACGTAATAGTATATAACGTTATACGTCATAACGTAATAGTATATTACGTTATACGTTAGTACGTAATAGTATATAACGTTATACTTCATAACGTAATAGTATATAACGTTACACGTTATATGGTAATACTACATAACGTTTTACGTTATAACGTAATAGTATATAACGTTATACGTTATAACGTAGTAGTATATAACGTTATACGTCATCAGGTAATACTATATAACGTTACACGGTATTACGTAACAGTATATAACGTGTTACGTTATAACATAATAGTATATAACGTTATACGTTATAACGTAGTAGTATATAACGTTATACGTCATCAGGTAATACTATATAACGTTACACGTTATCACGTAACAGTATATAACGTTATACGTTATAACGTAATACTACATAACGTTTTACGTTATAACATAAAAGTATATAACGTTATACGTTATAACTGACTAGTATATAACGTCATAAGTCATCAGGTAATATTATATAACGTTATACGTTAATATGTATTAGTATATAACGTTATACGTTAGTATGTTATAGTATATAACGTTATACGTTAGTACGTAATATTATATAACATTATACGTTATAACGTAGTAGTATATAACTTTATACGTTATAACATAATAGTATATAACGTTATACGTTATAACGTAGTAGTATATAACGTTATACGTCATCAGGTAATACTATATAACGTTACACGTTATTACGTAACAGTATATAACGTTATACGTTATAACGTAATACTACATAACGTTTTACGTTATAACATAAAAGTATATAACGTTATGCGTTATAACTGACTAGTATATAACGTTATAAGTCATCAGGTAATACTATATAACGTTATACGTTAATACGAATAAGTATATAACGTTATACGTTAGTATGTTATAGTATATAACGTTATAGGTTAGTACGTAATATTATATAACATTATACGTTATAACGTAGTAGTATATAACTTTATACGTTATAACATAATAGTATATAACGTTATACGTTATAACGTAGTAGTATATAACGTTATACGTCATCAGGTAATACTATATAACGTTATACGTCATTACGTAACAGTATATAACTTTATACGTTATAACGTAATACTACATAACGTTTTACGTTACAACATAAAAGTATATATCGTTATACGTCATAACGTAATATTATATAACGTTATACGTTATAACGTAATAGTATATAACTTTATACGTAAGTACGTAACATTATATAACGTTATACGTTAGTACGTAATAGTATATAACGTTATACGTCATCAGGTAATACTATATAACGTTATACGTCATTACGTAATAGTATATGCCGTTATACGTTAGTACGTAATAGTATATAACGTTATACGTCATAACGTAATAGTATATAACGTTATACGTTAGTACGTAACATTATATAACGTTATACGTTAGTACGTAATACCATATAACGTTATACGTCATTGCGTAATAGTATATAACGTTATACGTTATAAAGTAATACTATATGACGTTATACTGTCAGTACGCAAGAGTATATAACGTTATACGTCATAACGTAATAGTATATAACGTTACACGTTATAAGGTAATACTACATAACGTTTTTCGTTATAACATAATAGTATATAACGTTATACGTTATAACGTATAAGTATATAACGTTATACGTCATCAGGTAATACTATATAACGTTACACGGTATTACGTAATAGTATATAACTTTATACGTTATAACATAATAGTATATAATGTTATACGTTATAACGTAATAGTATATAACGTTACACGATATAAGGTAATACTACATAACGTTTTACGTTATAACATAATAGTATATAACGTTATACGTTATAACGTAATAGTATATAACTTTATACGTTATAACGTGATAGTATATAACGTTATACGTCATTAGGTAATACTATATCAGGTTACACGTTATTACGTAACATTATATAAAGTTATACGTTAGTACGTAATAGTATAAAGCGTTATACGTCAAAACGTAATATTATATAACGTTACACGTTATAAGGTAATACTACATTACGGTTCACGTAATATCATAATAGTAAATAACGTTATCCGCTTTAACGTAGTAGTATATAACGTTATACGTCATCAGGTAATACAATATAACGTTACACGTCATTACGTAATAGTATATAACTTTATACGTTATAACGTAATAGCATATAACGTTATACGTCATTAGGTAATACTATATAACGTTATACGTTATTACGTAATAGTATATAACTTTATACGTCATAACGTAATAGCATATAACGTTATACGTAATAAGGTAATACTATATAACGTTACACGTTATTACGTAACAGTATAACGTTATACGTTACTACGTAAGAGTGTATAACGATATACGTTAATACGTAATAGTATATAATGTTATACGTTAGTACGTAATTGTATATAACTTTATACGTTATAACGTAATAGTATATAACGTTATACGCAATTAGGTAATACTATATAACGTTATACGTTAGTAGTAATAGTATATAACGTTATACGTTAGTACGTAATATTATATATCGTTATTCCTTAGTACGTAATATTATATAACGTTATACGTTAGTACGTAATAGTATATAACGTTATACGTTAGTACGGAATATTATATAACATTATACGTTATACCGTAGTAGTATATAACGTTATACGTCGTCAGGTAATACTATATAAAGTTATACGTTATAACGTAATAGTATATAACGTTATACGTCATCAGGTAATAGATATATAACGTTACACGTTATTACGTAACAGTATTTAACGTTATACGTTATAACATAATAGTATATAACGTTATACGTTATAACGTAGTAGTATATAACGTTATACGTCATCAGGTAATACTATATAACGTTACACGTTATTGCGTAACAGTATATAACGTTATACGTTATAACGTAATAGTATATAACGTTATACGTCATAACGTAATAGTATATAACGTTATACGTCATAACGTAATAGTATATTACGTTATAAGTTAGTACGTAATGGTATATAACGTTATACGTTATAACGTAGTAGTATATAACGTTATACGTCATCAGGTAATGCTATATAACGTTACACGTTATTGCGTAACAGTATATAACGTTATACGTTATAGCGTAATAGTATATAACGTTATACGTCATAACGTAATAGTATATAGCGTTATACGTCATAACGTAATAGTATATTACGTTATACGTTAGTACGTAACATGATATAAAGGTATACGTTTGTACGTAATAGTATATACCGTTATACGTCATAACGTAATAGTATATAACGTTACACGTTATAAGGTAATACTACATAAAGTTTTACGTTATAGCATAATAGTATTTAACGTTATACGTTATAACGTATTAGTATATAACGTTATACGTCATCAGGTAATACTATATAACGTTACACGTTTTTACGTAATAGTATATGCCGTTATACGTTAGTACGTAATAGTATATAACGTTATACGTCATAACGTAATAGTATATAACGTTATACGTTAGTACGTAACATTATATAACGTTATACGTTAGTACGTAATACCATATAACGTTATACGTCATTGCGTAATAGTATATAACGTTACACGTTATAAGGTAATACTACATAAAGTTTTACGATATAACATAATACTATATATCGTTATACGTTATAACGTAGTAGTATATAACGTTATACGTCATCAGCTAATACTATATAACGTTACACGTTATTACGTAACAGTATATAACGTTATACGTTATAACGTAATAGTATATAACGTTATACGTCATTAGGTAATACCATATACCGTTACACGTTATTACGTAATAGTATATAACTTTATACGTTATAACGTAATAGCATATAACGTTATACGTAACTAGGTAATACTATATAACGTTACACGTTATTACGTAACAGTATAACGTTATACGTTACTACGTAAGAGTGTATAACGATATACGTTAATACGTAATAGTATATAATGTTATACGTTAGTACGTAATTGTATATAACTTTATACGTTATAACGTAATAGTATATAACGTTATACGTAATTAGGTAATACTATATAACGTTATACGTTAGTAGTAATAGTATATAACGTGATACGTTAGTACGTAATATTATATATCGTTATTCCTTAGTACGTAATAGTATATAACGTTATACGTTAGTACGTAATAGTATATAACGTTATACGTTAGTACGGAATATTATATAACATTATACGTTATACCGTAGTAGTATATAACGTTATACGTCGTCAGGTAATACTATATAAAGTTATACGTTATAACGTAATAGTATATAACGTTATACGTCATCAGGTAATAGATATATAACGTTACACGTTATTACGTAACAGTATTTAACGTTATACGTTATAACATAATAGTATATAACGTTATACGTTATAACGTAGTAGTATATAACGTTATACGTCATCAGGTAATACTATATAACGTTACACGTTATTGCGTAACAGTATATAACGTTATACGTTATAACGTAATAGTATATAACGTTATATGTCATAACGTAATAGTATATAACGTTATACGCCATAACGTAATAGTATATTACGTTATAAGTTAGTACGTAATAGTATATAACGTTATACGTTATAACGTAGTAGTATATAACGTTATACGTCATCAGGTAGTGCTATATAACGTTACACGTTATTGTGTAACAGTATATAACGTTATACGTTATAGCGTAATAGTATATAACGTTATACGTCATAACGTATTAGTATATAGCGTTATACGTCATAACGTAATAGTATATTACGTTATACGTTAGTACGTAACATGATATAACGGTATACGTTTGTACGTAATAGTATATACCGTTATACGTCATAACGTAATAGTATATAACGTTACACGTTATAAGGTAATACTACATAAAGTTTTACGTTATAGCATAATAGTATTTAACGTTATACGTTATAACGTATTAGTATATAACGTTATACGTCATCAGGTAATAGATATATAACGTTACACGTTATTACGTAACAGTATTTAACGTTATACGTTATAACATAATAGTATATAACGTTATACGTTATAACGTAGTAGTATATAACTTTATACGTCATCAGGTAATACTATATAACGTTACACGTTATTACGTAATAGTATATAACGTTATACGTTATAACGTAATAGTATATAACGTTATACGTCATAACGTAATAGTATATTACGTTATAGGTTAGTACGTAATAGTATATAACGGTATACGTTATAAGTGAGTAGTATATAACGTTAAACGTCATCGGGTAATACTATATAACGTTACACGTTATTACGTAACAGTATATAACGTTATACGTTATAACGTAATAGTATATAACGTTATACGCCATAACGTAATAGTATATTACGTTATAGGTTAGTACGTAATAGTATATAACGGTATACGTTATAAGTGAGTAGTATATAACGTTAAACATCATCGGGTAATACTATATAACGTTACACGTTATTACGTAACAGTATATAACGTTACACGTTATAAGGTAATACTACATAACGTTTTACGTTATAACATTATAGTATATTACGTTATACGTTATAACGTCGTAGTATATAACGTTATACGTCATCAGGTAATACTATATAACGTTACACGTTATTGCGTAACAGTATATAACGTTATACGTTATAACATAATAGTATATAACTTTATACGTTATAACGTAATAGTATATAACGTTATACGACATTAGGTAATACTATATAACGTTACACGTTATTACGTAATAGTATATAACGTTATACGTTATAACGTAGTAGTATATAACGTTAAACGTCATCGGGTAATACTATATAACGTTACACGGTATTACGTAACAGTATATAACGTTATACGTTATAACGTAATTGTATATAACGTTATACGTCATAACGTAATAGTATATAACGTTATACGTCATCAGATAATTCTATATAACGTTACACGTTATTACGTAACAGTATATAACATTATACGTTATAACACAAAAGTATATAACGTCATACGTTATAACGTCGTAGTATATAACGTTATACGTCATCAGGTAATACTATATAACGTTATACGTCATAACGTAATAGTATATAACTTTATACGTTATAACGTGATAGTATATAACGTTATACGTCATTAGGTAATACTATATCAGGTTACACGTTATTACGTAACATTATATAAAGTTATACGTTAGTACGTAATAGTATAAAGCGTTATACGTCAAAACGTAATATTATATAACGTTACACGTTATAAGGTAATACTACATTACGGTTCACGTAATATCATAATAGTAAATAACGTTATCCGCTTTAACGTAGTAGTATATAACGTTATACGTCATCAGGTAATACAATATAACGTTACACGTCATTACGTAATAGTATATAACTTTATACGTTATAACGTAATAGCATATAACGTTATACGTCATTAGGTAATACTATATAACGTTATACGTTATTACGTAATAGTATATAACTTTATACGTTATAACGTAATAGCATATAACGTTATACGTAATTAGGTAATACTATATAACGTTACACGTTATTACGTAACAGTATAACGTTATACGTTACTACGTAAGAGTGTATAACGATATACGTTAATACGTAATAGTATATAATGTTATACGTTAGTACGTAATTGTATATAACTTTATACGTTATAACGTAATAGTATATAACGTTATACGCAATTAGGTAATACTATATAACGTTATACGTTAGTAGTAATAGTATATAACGTTATACGTTAGTACGTAATATTATATATCGTTATTCCTTAGTACGTAATATTATATAACGTTATACGTTAGTACCTAATAGTATATAACGTTATACGTTAGTACGGAATATTATATAACATTATACGTTATACCGTAGTAGTATATAACGTTATACGTCGTCAGGTAATACTATATAAAGTTATACGTTATAACGTAATAGTATATAACGTTATACGTCATCAGGTAATAGATATATAACGTTACACGTTATTACGTAACAGTATTTAACGTTATACGTTATAACATAATAGTATATAACGTTATACGTTATAACGTAGTAGTATATAACGTTATACGTCATCAGGTAATACTATATAACGTTACACGTTATTGCGTAACAGTATATAACGTTATACGTTATAACGTAATAGTATATAACGTTATACGTCATAACGTAATAGTATATAACGTTATACGTCATAACGTAATAGTATATTACGTTATAAGTTAGTACGTAATGGTATATAACGTTATACGTTATAACGTAGTAGTATATAACGTTATACGTCATCAGGTAATGCTATATAACGTTACACGTTATTGCGTAACAGTATATAACGTTATACGTTATAGCGTAATAGTATATAACGTTATACGTCATAACGTAATAGTATATAGCGTTATACGTCATAACGTAATAGTATATTACGTTATACGTTAGTACGTAACATGATATAAAGGTATACGTTTGTACGTAATAGTATATACCGTTATACGTCATAACGTAATAGTATATAACGTTACACGTTATGAGGTAATACTACATAACGTTTTACGTTATAACATAATAGTATATAACGTTATACGTTATAACGTAATAGTATATAACTTTATACGTTATAACGTGATAGTATATAACGTTATACGTCATTAGGTAATACTATATCAGGTTACACGTTATTACGTAACATTATATAAAGTTATACGTTAGTACGTAATAGTATAAAGCGTTATACGTCAAAACGTAATATTATATAACGTTACACGTTATAAGGTAATACTACATAAAGTTTAACGTTACAACATAATAGTATATAACGTTATACGTTATAACGTAATACTATATAACGTTATACGTTATTACGTAACATGATATAACGGTATACGTTTGTACGTAATAGTATATACCGTTATACGTCATAACGTAATAGTATATAACGTTACACGTTATAACGTAATAGTATATAACTTTATACGTTATAACGTAATAGTATATAACGTTACACGTTATAAGGTAATACTACATAAAGTTTTACGTTGTAACATAATAGTATATAACGTTATACGTTATAACGTAGTAGTATATAACGTTATACGTCATCAGGTAATACTATATGACGTTACACGTTATTGCGTAACAGTATATAACGTTATACGTTATAACGTAATAGTATATAACGTTAGACGTCATAACGTAATAGTATATAACGTTATACGTCATAACGTAATAGTATATTTAATTATACGTTAGTACGGAATAGTATATAACGTTATACGTTATAACTGAATAGTATATAACGTTAAACGTAATCGGGTAATACTATATAACGTTACACGTTATTACGTAACACCATATAACGTTATACGTTATAACGTAATAGTATATAACGTTATACGTTACAACGTAGTAGTATATAACGTTATACGTCATCAGGTAATACTATATAACGTTACACGTTATTACGTAACAGTATATAACGTTTTACGTTATAACATAATAGTATATAATGTTATACGTTATAACGTAGTAGTATATTACGTTATACGTCATCAGATAATTCTATATAACGTTACACGGTATTACGTAACAGTATATAACGTTTTACGTTATAACATAATAGTATATAATGTTATACGTTATAACGTAGTAGTATATTACGTTATACGTCATCAGATAATTCTATATAACGTTATACCTTATAACGTAGTAGTATATTACGTTATACGTCATCAGGTAATACTATATAACGTTACACGTTATTACGTAACCGTATATAACGTTATACGTTATAACGTAGTAGTATATTACGTTATACGTCATCAGGTAATACTATATAAAGTTACACGTTATTACGTAACAGTATATAACGTTACACGTTATAACGTAATACTACATAACGTTTTACGTTATAACATAAAAGTATATAACGTTATACGTTATAACGTAGTAGTATATATCGTTACACGTTATTACGTAACAGTATATAACGTTACACGTTATTACGTAACAGTATATAACGTTATACGTTATAACGTAATAGTATATAACGTTATACGTCATAACGTAATAGTATATAACGTTATACGTCATAACGTAATACTATATTACGTTATAGGTTAGTACGTAACAGCATATAACGTTATACGTTATAACATAATACTATATAACGTTATACGTTATAACGTAGTAGTATATAACGTTATACGTCATCAGGTAATACTATATAACGTTACACGTTATTACGTAACAGTATATAACGTTATACGTTAGTACGTAATATTATATAACATTATACGTTATAACGTAGTAGTATATAACGTTATACGTTATAACATAATAGTATATAACCTTATACGTTATAACGTAGTAGTATATAACGTTATACGTCATCAGGTAATACTATATAACGTTACACGTTATTACGTAACAGTATATAACGTTATACGTTATAACGTAATAGTATATAACGTTATACGTCATAACGTAATAGTATATAACGTTATACGTCATAACGTAATAGTATATTACGTTATACGTTAGTACGTAATAGTATATAACGTTATACTTCATAACGTAATAGTATATAACGTTACACGTTATATGGTAATACTACATAACGTTTTACGTTATAACGTAATAGTATATAACGTTATACGTTATAACGTAGTAGTATATAACGTTATACGTCATCAGGTAATACTATATAACGTTACACGGTATTACGTAACAGTATATAACGTGTTACGTTATAACATAATAGTATATAACGTTATACGTTATAACGTAGTAGTATATAACGTTATACGTCATCAGGTAATACTATATAACGTTACACGTTATCACGTAACAGTATATAACGTTATACGTTATAACGTAATACTACATAACGTTTTACGTTATAACATAAAAGTATATAACGTTATACGTTATAACTGACTAGTATATAACGTCATAAGTCATCAGGTAATATTATATAACGTTATACGTTAATATGTATTAGTATATAACGTTATACGTTAGTATGTTATAGTATATAACGTTATACGTTAGTACGTAATATTATATAACATTATACGTTATAACGTAGTAGTATATAACTTTATACGTTATAACATAATAGTATATAACGTTATACGTTATAACGTAGTAGTATATAACGTTATACGTCATCAGGTAATACTATATAACGTTACACGTTATTACGTAACAGTATATAACGTTATACGTTATAACGTAATACTACATAACGTTTTACGTTATAACATAAAAGTATATAACGTTATGCGTTATAACTGACTAGTATATAACGTTATAAGTCATCAGGTAATACTATATAACGTTATACGTTAATACGAATAAGTATATAACGTTATACGTTAGTATGTTATAGTATATAACGTTATAGGTTAGTACGTAATATTATATAACATTATACGTTATAACGTAGTAGTATATAACTTTATACGTTATAACATAATAGTATATAACGTTATACGTTATAACGTAGTAGTATATAACGTTATACGTCATCAGGTAATACTATATAACGTTATACGTCATTACGTAACAGTATATAACTTTATACGTTATAACGTAATACTACATAACGTTTTACGTTACAACATAAAAGTATATATCGTTATACGTCATAACGTAATATTATATAACGTTATACGTTATAACGTAATAGTATATAACTTTATACGTAAGTACGTAACATTATATAACGTTATACGTTAGTACGTAATAGTATATAACGTTATACGTCATCAGGTAATACTATATAACGTTATACGTCATTACGTAATAGTATATGCCGTTATACGTTAGTACGTAATAGTATATAACGTTATACGTCATAACGTAATAGTATATAACGTTATACGTTAGTACGTAACATTATATAACGTTATACGTTAGTACGTAATACCATATAACGTTATACGTCATTGCGTAATAGTATATAACGTTATACGTTATAAAGTAATACTATATGACGTTATACTGTCAGTACGCAAGAGTATATAACGTTATACGTCATAACGTAATAGTATATAACGTTACACGTTATAAGGTAATACTACATAACGTTTTTCGTTATAACATAATAGTATATAACGTTATACGTTATAACGTATAAGTATATAACGTTATACGTCATCAGGTAATACTATATAACGTTACACGGTATTACGTAATAGTATATAACTTTATACGTTATAACATAATAGTATATAATGTTATACGTTATAACGTAATAGTATATAACGTTACACGATATAAGGTAATACTACATAACGTTTTACGTTATAACATAATAGTATATAACGTTATACGTTATAACGTAATAGTATATAACTTTATACGTTATAACGTGATAGTATATAACGTTAGGTAATACTATATCAGGTTACACGTTATTACGTAACATTATATAAAGTTATACGTTAGTACGTAATAGTATAAAGCGTTATACGTCAAAACGTAATATTATATAACGTTACACGTTATAAGGTAATACTACATTACGGTTCACGTAATATCATAATAGTAAATAACGTTATCCGCTTTAACGTAGTAGTATATAACGTTATACGTCATCAGGTAATACAATATAACGTTACACGTCATTACGTAATAGTATATAACTTTATACGTTATAACGTAATAGCATATAACGTTATACGTCATTAGGTAATACTATATAACGTTATACGTTATTACGTAATAGTATATAACTTTATACGTTATAACGTAATAGCATATAACGTTATACGTAATTAGGTAATACTATATAACGTTACACGTTATTACGTAACAGTATAACGTTATACGTTACTACGTAAGAGTGTATAACGATATACGTTAATACGTAATAGTATATAATGTTATACGTTAGTACGTAATTGTATATAACTTTATACGTTATAACGTAATAGTATATAACGTTATACGCAATTAGGTAATACTATATAACGTTATACGTTAGTAGTAATAGTATATAACGTTATACGTTAGTACGTAATATTATATATCGTTATTCCTTAGTACGTAATATTATATAACGTTATACGTTAGTACGTAATAGTATATAACGTTATACGTTAGTACGGAATATTATATAACATTATACGTTATACCGTAGTAGTATATAACGTTATACGTCGTCAGGTAATACTATATAAAGTTATACGTTATAACGTAATAGTATATAACGTTATACGTCATCAGGTAATAGATATATAACGTTACACGTTATTACGTAACAGTATTTAACGTTATACGTTATAACATAATAGTATATAACGTTATACGTTATAACGTAGTAGTATATAACGTTATACGTCATCAGGTAATACTATATAACGTTACACGTTATTGCGTAACAGTATATAACGTTATACGTTATAACGTAATAGTATATAACGTTATACGTCATAACGTAATAGTATATAACGTTATACGTCATAACGTAATAGTATATTACGTTATAAGTTAGTACGTAATGGTATATAACGTTATACGTTATAACGTAGTAGTATATAACGTTATACGTCATCAGGTAATGCTATATAACGTTACACGTTATTGCGTAACAGTATATAACGTTATACGTTATAGCGTAATAGTATATAACGTTATACGTCATAACGTAATAGTATATAGCGTTATACGTCATAACGTAATAGTATATTACGTTATACGTTAGTACGTAACATGATATAAAGGTATACGTTTGTACGTAATAGTATATACCGTTATACGTCATAACGTAATAGTATATAACGTTACACGTTATAAGGTAATACTACATAAAGTTTTACGTTATAGCATAATAGTATTTAACGTTATACGTTATAACGTATTAGTATATAACGTTATACGTCATCAGGTAATACTATATAACGTTACACGTTTTTACGTAATAGTATATGCCGTTATACGTTAGTACGTAATAGTATATAACGTTATACGTCATAACGTAATAGTATATAACGTTATACGTTAGTACGTAACATTATATAACGTTATACGTTAGTACGTAATACCATATAACGTTATACGTCATTGCGTAATAGTATATAACGTTACACGTTATAAGGTAATACTACATAAAGTTTTACGATATAACATAATACTATATATCGTTATACGTTATAACGTAGTAGTATATAACGTTATACGTCATCAGCTAATACTATATAACGTTACACGTTATTACGTAACAGTATATAACGTTATACGTTATAACGTAATAGTATATAACGTTATACGTCATTAGGTAATACCATATACCGTTACACGTTATTACGTAATAGTATATAACTTTATACGTTATAACGTAATAGCATATAACGTTATACGTAACTAGGTAATACTATATAACGTTACACGTTATTACGTAACAGTATAACGTTATACGTTACTACGTAAGAGTGTATAACGATATACGTTAATACGTAATAGTATATAATGTTATACGTTAGTACGTAATTGTATATAACTTTATACGTTATAACGTAATAGTATATAACGTTATACGTAATTAGGTAATACTATATAACGTTATACGTTAGTAGTAATAGTATATAACGTGATACGTTAGTACGTAATATTATATATCGTTATTCCTTAGTACGTAATAGTATATAACGTTATACGTTAGTACGTAATAGTATATAACGTTATACGTTAGTACGGAATATTATATAACATTATACGTTATACCGTAGTAGTATATAACGTTATACGTCGTCAGGTAATACTATATAAAGTTATACGTTATAACGTAATAGTATATAACGTTATACGTCATCAGGTAATAGATATATAACGTTACACGTTATTACGTAACAGTATTTAACGTTATACGTTATAACATAATAGTATATAACGTTATACGTTATAACGTAGTAGTATATAACGTTATACGTCATCAGGTAATACTATATAACGTTACACGTTATTGCGTAACAGTATATAACGTTATACGTTATAACGTAATAGTATATAACGTTATACGTCATAACGTAATAGTATATAACGTTATACGCCATAACGTAATAGTATATTACGTTATAAGTTAGTACGTAATAGTATATAACGTTATACGTTATAACGTAGTAGTATATAACGTTATACGTCATCAGGTAGTGCTATATAACGTTACACGTTATTGTGTAACAGTATATAACGTTATACGTTATAGCGTAATAGTATATAACGTTATACGTCATAACGTATTAGTATATAGCGTTATACGTCATAACGTAATAGTATATTACGTTATACGTTAGTACGTAACATGATATAACGGTATACGTTTGTACGTAATAGTATATACCGTTATACGTCATAACGTAATAGTATATAACGTTACACGTTATAAGGTAATACTACATAAAGTTTTACGTTATAGCATAATAGTATTTAACGTTATACGTTATAACGTATTAGTATATAACGTTATACGTCATCAGGTAATAGATATATAACGTTACACGTTATTACGTAACAGTATTTAACGTTATACGTTATAACATAATAGTATATAACGTTATACGTTATAACGTAGTAGTATATAACTTTATACGTCATCAGGTAATACTATATAACGTTACACGTTATTACGTAATAGTATATAACGTTATACGTTATAACGTAATAGTATATAACGTTATACGTCATAACGTAATAGTATATTACGTTATAGGTTAGTACGTAATAGTATATAACGGTATACGTTATAAGTGAGTAGTATATAACGTTAAACGTCATCGGGTAATACTATATAACGTTACACGTTATTACGTAACAGTATATAACGTTATACGTTATAACGTAATAGTATATAACGTTATACGCCATAACGTAATAGTATATTACGTTATAGGTTAGTACGTAATAGTATATAACGGTATACGTTATAAGTGAGTAGTATATAACGTTAAACATCATCGGGTAATACTATATAACGTTACACGTTATTACGTAACAGTATATAACGTTACACGTTATAAGGTAATACTACATAACGTTTTACGTTATAACATTATAGTATATTACGTTATACGTTATAACGTCGTAGTATATAACGTTATACGTCATCAGGTAATACTATATAACGTTACACGTTATTGCGTAACAGTATATAACGTTATACGTTATAACATAATAGTATATAACTTTATACGTTATAACGTAATAGTATATAACGTTATACGACATTAGGTAATACTATATAACGTTACACGTTATTACGTAATAGTATATAACGTTATACGTTATAACGTAGTAGTATATAACGTTAAACGTCATCGGGTAATACTATATAACGTTACACGGTATTACGTAACAGTATATAACGTTATACGTTATAACGTAATTGTATATAACGTTATACGTCATAACGTAATAGTATATAACGTTATACGTCATCAGATAATTCTATATAACGTTACACGTTATTACGTAACAGTATATAACATTATACGTTATAACACAAAAGTATATAACGTCATACGTTATAACGTCGTAGTATATAACGTTATACGTCATCAGGTAATACTATATAACGTTATACGTCATAACGTAATAGTATATAACGTTATACGTCATTACGTAATAGTATATAACGTTACACGTTATAAGGTAATACTACATAAAGTATTACGTTATAACATAATAGTATATAATGTTATACGTTATAACGTGGTATTATATAACGTTATACGTCATCAGATAATTCTATATAACGTTACACGTTTTTAGTTAATAGTATATAACGTTATACGCCATAACGTAATAGTATATTACGTTATAGGTTAGTACGTAATAGTATATGACGTTATACATTAGTACGTAATAGCATATAACGTTATACGTTAGTACGTAAAAGTATGTAACGTTATACGTTATTGCGTAATAGTATATAACGTTATACGTTATAAAGGAATACTATATAACGTTATACTGTTAGTACGTAGTAGTATATAACGTTACACGTTATAAGGTAATACTACATAACGTTTTACGTTATAACATAATGGTATATAATGTTATACGTTATAACGTAGTAGTATATAACGTTATACGTCATCAGATAATTCTATATAACGTTACACGTTATTACGTAATAGTATATAACGTTATACGTCATAACGTAATAGTATATAACGTTATACGTCATCAGATAATTCTATATAACGTTACACGTTATTACGTAACAGTATATAACGTTATACGTTATAACACAAAAGTATATAACGTCATACGTTATAACGTCGTAGTATATAACGTTATACGTCATCAGGTAATACTATATAACGTTATACGTCATAACGTAATAGTATATAACGTTATACGCCATAACGTAATAGTATATTACGTTATAAGTTAGTACGTAATAGTATATAACGTTATACGTTATAACGTAGTAGTATATAACGTTATACGTCATCAGGTAATGCTATATAACGTTACACGTTATTGTGTAACAGTATATAACGTTATACGTTATAGCGTAATAGTATATAACGTTATACGTCATAACGTATTAGTATATAGCGTTATACGTCATAACGTAATAGTATATTACGTTATACGATAGTACGTAACATGATATAACGGTATACGTTTGTACGTAATAGTATATACCGTTATACGTCATTACGTAATAGTATATAACGTTACACGTTATAATGTAATACTACATAAAGTATTACGTTATAACATAATAGTATATAACGTTATACGTTATAACGTAGTAGTATATATAGCGTTATACGTCATCAGGAAATACTATATAACGTTACACGGTATTACGTAACAGTATATAACGTTTTACGTTATAACATAATAGTATATAATGTTATACGCTATAACGTGGTATTGTATAACGTTATACGTCATCAGATAATTCTATATAACGTTACACGTTATTACGTAACAGTATATAACGTTATACGTTATAACACAAAAGTATATAACGTCATACGTTATAACGTCGTAGTATATAACGTTATACGTCATCAGGTAATACTATATAACGTTATACGTCATAACGTAATAGTATATAACGTTATACGTCATTACGTAATAGTATATAACGTTACACGTTATAATGTAATACTACATAAAGTATTACGTTATAACATAATAGTATATAACGTTATACGTTATAACGTAGTAGTATATATAGCGTTATACGTCATCAGGAAATACTATATAACGTTACACGGTATTACGTAACAGTATATAACGTTTTACGTTATAACATAATAGTATATAATGTTATACGCTATAACGTGGTATTGTATAACGTTATACGTCATCAGATAATTCTATATAACGTTACACGTTATTACGTAATAGTATATAACTTTATATGTTATAACGTAGTAGTATATAACGTTATACGTCATCAGGTAATACTATATAACGTTACACGTTATTACGTAATAGTATATAACGTTATACGTCATAACGTAATAGTATATAACGTTATACGTCATAACGTAATAGTATATTACGTTATAGGTTAGTACGTAATAGTATATAACGTTACACGTTATATGGTAATACTACATAACGTTTTACGTTATAACGTAATAGTATATAACGTTATACGTTATAACGTAGTAGTATATAACGTTATACGTCATCAGGTAATACTATGTAACGTTACACGTTATTACGTAATAGTATATAACGTTATACGTTATAACGTAATAGTATATATCTTTATACGTTATAACGTAATAGTATATAACGTTATACGTCATTAGGTAATACTATATAACGTTACACGTTATTACGTAGTAGTATATAACGTTATACGTTATAAAGTAGTAGTATATAACGTTATACGTCATCAGGTAATACTATATATCGTTACACGGTATTACGTAACAGTATATAACGTTATACGTAATAACGTAATAGTATATAACGTTATACGTCATCAGATAATTCTATATAACGTTACACGTTATTACGTAACAGTATATAACGTTATACGTTATAACACAAAAGTATATAACGTTATACGTTATAACGTCGTAGTATATAACGTTACACGTTATAAGGTAATGCTACATAACGTTTTACGTTATAACATAATAGTATATAACGTTATACGTTATAACGTAGTAGTATATAACGTTATACGTCATCAGGTAATACTATATAACGTTGCACGTCATTACGTAACAGTATATATCGTTATACGTCATAACATAATATTATATAACGTTATACGTTATAACATAATAGTATATAACTTTATACGTTATAACGTAGTAGTATATAACGTTATACGTCATCAGGTAATACTATATAACGTTATACGTCATAACGTAATAGTATATAACGTTATCCGTCATAACGTAATAGTCTATAACGTTACACGTTATAAGGTAATACTACATAACGTTTTACGTTATAACATAATAGTATATAACGTTATACGTTATAACGTAGTAGTATATAACGTTATACGTCATCAGGTAATACTATATAACGTTACACGTCATTACGTAACTGTATATAACGTTATACGTTATAACGTAATAGTATATAACTTTATACGTCATAACGTAATAGTATATAAGGTTATACGTCATAACGTAATAGTATATAACGTTATACGTCGTCAGGTAATACTATATAAGGTTATACGTTATAACGTAATAGTATATAACGTTATACGTCATCAGGTAATAGATATATAATGTTGCACGTTATTACGTAATAGTATATAACTTTATACGTTATAACGTAATAGTATATAACGTTACACGTTATTACGTAATGGTATATAACTTTATACGTTATAACGTAATAGTATATAACGTTATACGTCATTAGGTAATACTATATAACGTTGCACGTCATTACGTAACAGTATATATCGTTATACGTCATAACATAATATTATATAACGTTATACGTTATAACATAATAGTATATAACTTTATACGTTATTACGTAGTAGTATATAACGTTATACGTCATCAGGTAATACTATATAACGTTATACGTCATAACGTAATAGTATATAACGTTATCCGTCATAACGTAATAGTCTATAACGTTACACGTTATAAGGTAATACTACATAACGTTTTACGTTATAACATAATAGTATATAACGTTATACGTTATAACGTAGTAGTATATAACGTTATACGTCATCAGGTAATACTATATAACGTTACACGTCATTACGTAACTGTATATAACGTTATACGTTATAACGTAATAGTATATAACTTTATACGTCATAACGTAATAGTATATAAGGTTATACGTCATAACGTAATAGTATATAACGTTATACGTCGTCAGGTAATACTATATAAGGTTATACGTTATAACGTAATAGTATATAACGTTATACGTCATCAGGTAATAGATATATAATGTTGCACGTTATTACGTAATAGTATATAACTTTATACGTTATAACGTAATAGTATATAACGTTACACGTTATTACGTAATGGTATATAACTTTATACGTTATAACGTAATAGTATATAACGTTATACGTCATTAGGTAATACTATATAACGTTGCACGTCATTACGTAACAGTATATATCGTTATACGTCATAACATAATATTATATAACGTTATACGTTATAACATAATAGTATATAACTTTATACGTTATTACGTAATAGTATATAACTTTATACGTTATAACGTGATAGTATATAACGTTATACGTCATTAGGTAATACTATATAACGTTACACGTAATTACGCAATAGGATATAACTTTATACGTTTTAACGTAATAGTATATAACGTTATACGTTATTGCGTAACATGATATATACGTTATAACTGAGTAGGATATAACGTTACACATTAGTACGTAATGTTATATATCGTTATACGGTAGTACGTAATAGTATACCACATTATACAATATTACGTAATAGTATATAACGTTATACGTTAGTAAGTAATATTATATATCGTTATACGTTAGTACGTAATAGTATATAACGTTATACGTTAGTACGTAATAGTATATAACGTTATACGTTAGTACGTAATATTTTATAACGTTATACGTTATAACGTAGTAGTATATAACGTTATACGTCTTCAGGTAATACTATATAAGGTTATACGATATAACGTAATAGTATATAACGTTATACGTCATCAGGTAATAGATATATAACGTTGCACGTTATTACGTAATGGTATATAACTTTATACGTTATAACGTAATAGTATATAACGTTATACGTCATTAGGTAATACTATATAACGTTACACGTTATTACGTAATAGTATATAACGTTATACGTTATAAGGTAGTAGTATATAACGTTATACGTCATCAGGTAATACTATATAACGTTGCACGTCATTACGTAACAGTATATATCGTTATACGTCATAACATAATATTATATAACGTTATACGTTATAACATAATAGTATATAACTTTATACGATATAACGTAGTAGTATATAACGTTATACGTCATCAGGTAATACTATATAACGTTATACGTCATAACGTAATAGTATATAACGTTATCCGTCATAACGTAATAGTCTATAACGTTACACGTTATAAGGTAATACTACATAACGTTTTACGTTATAACATAATAGTATATAACGTTATACGTTATAACGTAGTAGTATATAACGTTATACGTCATCAGGTAATACTATATAACGTTACACGTCATTACGTAACTGTATATAACGTTATACGTTATAACGTAATAGTATATAACTTTATACGTCATAACGTAATAGTATATAAGGTTATACGTCATAACGTAATAGTATATAACGTTATACGTCGTCAGGTAATACTATATAAGGTTATACGTTATAACGCAATAGTATATAACGTTATACGTCATCAGGTAATAGATATATAATGTTGCACGTTATTACGTAATAGTATATAACTTTATACGTTATAACGTAATAGTATATAACGTTATACGTCATCAGATAATTCTATATAACGTTACACGTTATTACGTAATAGTATATAACTTTATACGTTATAACGTGATAGTATATAACGTTATACGTCATTAGGTAATACTATATAACGTTACACGTAATTACGCAATAGGATATAACTTTATACGTTTTAACGTAATAGTATATAACGTTATACGTTATTGCGTAACATGATATATACGTTATAACTGAGTAGGATATAACGTTACACATTAGTACGTAATGTTATATATCGTTATACGGTAGTACGTAATAGTATACCACATTATACAATATTACGTAATAGTATATAACGTTATACGTTAGTAAGTAATATTATATATCGTTATACGTTAGGACGTAATAGTATATAACGTTATACGTTAGTACGTAATAGTATATAACGTTATACGTTAGTACGTAATATTTTATAACGTTATACGTTATAACGTAGTAGTATATAACGTTATACGTCTTCAGGTAATACTATATAAGGTTATACGTTATAACGTAATAGTATATAACGTTATACGTCATCAGGTAATAGATATATAACGTTGCACGTTATTACGTAATGGTATATAACTTTATACGTTATAACGTAATAGTATATAACGTTATACGTCATCAGATAATTCTATATAACGTTACACGTTATTACGTAATAGTATATAACTTTATACGTTATAACGTGATAGTATATAACGTTATACGTCATTAGGTAATACTATATAACGTTACACGTTATTACGCAATAGGATATAACTTTATACGTTTTAACGTAATAGTATATAACGTTATACGTCATTAGGTAATACTATAAAACGTTATACGTTAGTACGTAACATTATATAACGTTATACGTTACTACGTAATAGTATATGACGTTATACGTCATAACGGTATAGTATATAACGTTACACGTTATAAGGTAATACTACCTAACGTTTTACGTTATAACATAATAGTATATAACGTTATACGTTATAACGTAGTAGTATATAACTTTATACGTCATCAGGTAATACTATATAACGTTATACGTTATTGCGTAATAGTATATAACGTTTTACGTTATAACGTAATAGTATATAACGTTATACGTCATAACGTAATAGTATATAACGTTACATGTTATAAGGTAACACTACATAACGTTTTACGTAATAGCGTAATAGTATATAACGTTATACGTTAGTACGGAATAGTATATAACATTATACATTACAACGTAATAGTATATAACGTTATACGTTAGTACGTAAAAGTATGTAACGTTATACGTTAGTACGAAATAGTATATAACGTTATACGTCATCAGGTAATACTATATAACGGTAAACGTTATAACGTAGTAGTATATAACGTTATACGTCATCAGGTAATACTATATAACGTTACACGTTATTACGTAACAGTATATACCGTTATACGTTATAAAGAAATACTATATAACGTTATACTGTTAGTACATAATAATATATAACGTTACACGTTATAGGGTAATACTACCTAACGTTTTACGTTATAAAATAATAGTATATAACTGTATACGTTATAACGTAATAGTATATAACGTTATACGTCATAACGTAATAGTATATAACGTTATACGTTATTACGTAACATTATATAACGTTATACGCTATTACGTAATAGTATATAACGTCATACGTCATAACGTAATAGTATATAACGTTACACGTCATAAGGTAATACTACATAACGTTTTACGTTATAACATAATAGTATATAACGTTCTACGTTATAACATAGTAGTATATAACTTTATACGTCATCAGGTAATACTATATAACGTTATACGTTATTGCGTAATAGTATATAACGTTTTACGTTATAACATAATAGTATATAATGTTATACGTTATAACGTAGTAGTATATAACGTTATACATCATCAGATAATACTATATAACGTTACTCGTTATTACGTAATAGTATATAACTTTATACGTTAGTACGTAATAGTATATAACGTCATACGTCATAACGTAATAGTATATAACGTTACACGATATAAGGTAATACTACATAACGTTTTGCGTTATAACATAATAGTATATAACGTTATACGTTATAACGTAATAGTATATAACTTTATACGTCATCAGGTAATACTATATAACGTTATACGTTATTGCGTAATAGTATATAACGTTATTCGTTATAACGTGATAGTATATAACGTTATACGTCATAACGTAATAGTATATAACGTTATACGTTAGTACGTAAAAGTATGTAACGTTATACGTTAGTACGTAATAGAATATAACGTTATACGTCATAACGTAATAGTATATAACGTTACATGTTATAAGGTAACACTACATAACGTTTTACGTAATAGCGTAATAGTATATAACGTTATACGTTAGTACGGAATAGTATATAACATTATACATTACAACGTAATAGTATATAACGTTATACGTTAGTACGTAAAAGTATGTAACGTTATACGTATGACGTAATAGTATACAACGTTATACGTTATAACGTAGTAGTAAAGAACGTTATACGTCATCAGGTAATACTATATAACGTTATACGTCATTACGTAATAGTATATGACGTTATACGTTATAAAGTAATACTATATAACGTTATACTGTTAGTACGCAAGAGTTTATAACGTTACACGTTATAAGGTAATACTACATAACGTTTTACGTTATAACATAATAGTATATAACGGTAAACGTTATAACGTAGTAGTATATAACGTTATTCGTCATCAGGTAATACTATATAACGTTACACGTTATTACGTAACAGTATATACCGTTATACGTTATAAAGAAATACTATATAACGTTATACTGTTAGTACATAATAATATATAACGTTACACGTTATAGGGTAATACTACCTAACGTTTTACGTTATAACGTAATAGTATATAACGTTATACGTTAGTACGGAATAGTATATAACGTTATACATTACTACGTAATAGTATATAACGTTACACGTTATAAGGTAATACTACATAACGTTTTACGTTATAACATAATAGTATATAACTTTATACGTTATAACGTAATAGTATATAACGTTATACGTCATTAGGTAATACTATATCACGTTATACGTTATTACGTAACATTACATAACGTTATACGTTAGTACGTAATAGTATATAACGTCATACGTCATAACGTAATAGTATATAACGTTACACGTCATCAGGTAATACTATATAACGTTATACGTTATTGCGTAATAGTATATAACGTTTTACGTTATTACATAATAGTATATAATGTTATACGCTATAACGTAGTAGTATATAACGTTATACGTCATCAGATAATACTATATAACGTAACACGGTATTACGCAATAGTATATAACGTTTTACGTTATAACATAATAGTATATAATGTTATACGTTATAACGTAGTAGTATATAACGTTATACGTCATCAGATAATACTATATAACGTTACACGTTATTACGTAATAGTATATAACTTTATACGTTAGTACGTAATATTATATAACGTCATACGTCATAACGTAATAGTATATAACGTTATACGTTATAAGGTAATACTACATAACGTTTTACGTTATAACATAATAGTATAGAACGTTATACGTTATAACGTAGTAGTATATAACTTTATACGTCATCGGGTAATACTATATAACGATATACGTTATTGCGTAATAGTATATAACGTTTTACGTTATAACATAATAGTATATAATGTTATACGTTATAACGTAGTAGTATATAACGTTATACGTCATCAGATAATACTATATAACGTTACACGTTATTACGTATTAGTATATAACTTTATGCGTTAGTACGTAATAGTATATAACGTCATACGTCATAACGTAATAGTATATAACGTTACACGTTATAAGGTAATAATACATAACGTTTTACGTTATAACATAATAGTATATAACGTTATACGTTATAACGTAGTAGTATATAACTTTATACGTCATCAGGTAATACTATATAACGTTATACGTTATTGCGTAATAGTATATACCGTTATACGCTATTAAGAAATACTATATAACGTTATACTCTTAGTACGCAAGAGTTTATAACGTTACACGTTATAAGGTAATACTACATAACGTTTTACGTTATAACATAATAGTATATAACGGTAAACGTTATAACGTAGTAGTATATAACGTTATTCGTCATCAGGTAATACTATATAACGTTACACGTTATTACGTAACAGTATATACCGTTATACGTTATAAAGAAATACTATATAACGTTATACTGTTAGTACATAATAATATATAACGTTACACGTTATAGGGTAATACTACCTAACGTTTTACGTTATAACGTAATAGTATATAACGTTATACGTTAGTACGGAATAGTATATAACGTTATACATTACTACGTAATAGTATATAACGTTACACGTTATAAGGTAATACTACATAACGTTTTACGTTATAACATAATAGTATATAACTTTATACGTTATAACGTAATAGTATATAACGTTATACGTCATTAGGTAATACTATATCACGTTATACGTTATTACGTAACATTACATAACGTTATACGTTAGTACGTAATAGTATATAACGTCATACGTCATAACGTAATAGTATATAACGTTACACGTCATCAGGTAATACTATATAACGTTATACGTTATTGCGTAATAGTATATAACGTTTTACGTTATTACATAATAGTATATAATGTTATACGCTATAACGTAGTAGTATATAACGTTATACGTCATCAGATAATACTATATAACGTAACACGGTATTACGCAATAGTATATAACGTTTTACGTTATAACATAATAGTATATAATGTTATACGTTATAACGTAGTAGTATATAACGTTATACGTCATCAGATAATACTATATAACGTTACACGTTATTACGTAATAGTATATAACTTTATACGTTAGTACGTAATATTATATAACGTCATACGTCATAACGTAATAGTATATAACGTTATACGTTATAAGGTAATACTACATAACGTTTTACGTTATAACATAATAGTATAGGACGTTATACGTTATAACGTAGTAGTATATAACTTTATACGTCATCGGGTAATACTATATAACGATATACGTTATTGCGTAATAGTATATAACGTTTTACGTTATAACATAATAGTATATAATGTTATACGTTATAACGTAGTAGTATATAACGTTATACGTCATCAGATAATACTATATAACGTTACACGTTATTACGTATTAGTATATAACTTTATGCGTTAGTACGTAATAGTATATAACGTCATACGTCATAACGTAATAGTATATAACGTTACACGTTATAAGGTAATAATACATAACGTTTTACGTTATAACATAATAGTATATAACGTTATACGTTATAACGTAGTAGTATATAACTTTATACGTCATCAGGTAATACTATATAACGTTATACGTTATTGCGTAATAGTATATACCGTTATACGCTATTAAGAAATACTATATAACGTTATACTCTTAGTACATAATAGTATATAACGTTACACGTTATAGTTTAATACTACATAACGTTTTACGTTATAACATAATAGTATATAACTTTATACGTTATAACGTAATAGTATATAACGTTATACGTCATTAGGTAATACTATATCACGTTATACGTTATTACGTAAAATTACAAAACGTTATACGTTAGTACGTAATAGTATATAACGTCATACGTCATAACGTAATAGTATATAACGTTACACGTTATAAGGTAATACTACATAACGTTTTACGTTATAACATAATAGTATATAACTTTAAACGTTATAACGTAATAGTATATAACGTTATACGTCATTAGGTAATACTATATCACGTTATACGTTATTACGTAACATTACATAACATTATACGTTAGTACGTAATAGTATATAACGTCATACGTCATAACGTAATAGTATATAACGTTACACGATATAAGGTAATACTACATAACGTTTTGCGTTATAACATAATAGTATATAACGTTATACGTTATAACGTAATAGTATATAACTTTATACGTCATCAGGTAATACTATATAACGTTATACGTTATTGCGTAATAGTATATAACGTTATTCGTTATAACGTGATAGTATATAACGTTATACGTCATAACGTAATAGTATATAACGTTATACGTTAGTACGTAAAAGTATGTAACGTTATACGTTAGTACGTAATAGAATATAACGTTATACGTCATAACGTAATAGTATATAACGTTACATGTTATAAGGTAACACTACATAACGTTTTACGTAATAGCGTAATAGTATATAACGTTATACGTTAGTACGGAATAGTATATAACATTATACATTACAACGTAATAGTATATAACGTCATACGTCATAACGTAATAGTATATAACGTTACACGATATAAGGTAATACTACATAACGTTTTGCGTTATAACATAATAGTATATAACGTTATACGTTATAACGTAATAGTATATAACTTTATACGTCATCAGGTAATACTATATAACGTTATACGTTATTGCGTAATAGTATATAACGTTATTCGTTATAACGTGATAGTATATAACGTTATACGTCATAACGTAATAGTATATAACGTTATACGTTAGTACGTAAAAGTATGTAACGTTATACGTTAGTACGTAATAGAATATAACGTTATACGTCATAACGTAATAGTATATAACGTTACATGTTATAAGGTAACACTACATAACGTTTTACGTAATAGCGTAATAGTATATAACGTTATACGTTAGTACGAAATAGTATATAACGTTATACGTCATCAGGTAATACTATATAACGGTAAACGTTATAACGTAGTAGTATATAACGTTATACGTCATCAGGTAATACTATATAACGTTACACGTTATTACGTAACAGTATATACCGTTATACGTTATAAAGAAATACTATATAACGTTATACTGTTAGTACATAATAGTATATAACGTTACACGTTATAGGGTAATACTACATAACGTTATACGTTATAAAATAATAGTATATAACTGTATACGTTATAACGTAATAGTATATAACGTTATACGTCATAACGTAATAGTATATAACGTTATACGTCATAACGTAATATTATATAACGTTATACGTTAGTACGTAACATTATATAACGTTATACGTTACTACGTATTAGTATATGACGTTATACGTCATAACGGTATAGTATATAACGTTACACGTTATAAGGTAATACTACATAACGTTTTACGTTATAACGTAATAGTATATAACGTTATACATTATAACGTAATAGTATATAACGTTATACGTATGACGTAATAGTATACAACGTTATACGTTATAACGTAGTAGTAAAGAACGTTATACGTCATCAGGTAATACTATATAACGTTATACGTCATTACGTAATAGTATATGACGTTATACGTTATAAAGTAATACTATATAACGTTATACTGTTAGTACGCAAGAGTTTATAACGTTACACGTTATAAGGTAATACTACATAACGTTTTACGTTATAACATAATAGTATATAACGGTAAACGTTATAACGTAGTAGTATATAACGTTATTCGTCATCAGGTAATACTATATAACGTTACACGTTATTATGTAACAGTATATACCGTTATACGTTATAAAGAAATACTATATAACGTTATACTGTTAGTACATAATAATATATAACGTTACACGTTATAGGGTAATACTACCTAACGTTTTACGTTATAACGTAATAGTATATAACGTTATACGTTAGTACGGAATAGTATATAACGTTATACATTACTACGTAATAGTATATAACGTTACACGTTATAAGGTAATACTACATAACGTTTTACGTTATAACATAATAGTATATAACTTTATACGTTATAACGTAATAGTATATAACGTTATACGTCATTAGGTAATACTATATCACGTTATACGTTATTACGTAACATTACATAACGTTATACGTTAGTACGTAATAGTATATAACGTCATACGTCATAACGTAATAGTATATAACGTTATACGTCATCAGGTAATACTATATAACGTTATACGTTATTGCGTAATAGTATATAACGTTTTACGTTATTACATAATAGTATATAATGTTATACGCTATAACGTAGTAGTATATAACGTTATACGTCATCAGATAATACTATATAACGTAACACGGTATTACGCAATAGTATATAACGTTTTACGTTATAACATAATAGTATATAATGTTATACGTTATAACGTAGTAGTATATAACGTTATACGTCATCAGATAATACTATATAACGTTACACGTTATTACGTAATAGTATATAACTTTATACGTTAGTACGTAATATTATATAACGTCATACGTCATAACGTAATAGTATATAACGTTATACGTTATAAGGTAATACTACATAACGTTTTACGTTATAACATAATAGTATAGAACGTTATACGTTATAACGTAGTAGTATATAACTTTATACGTCATCGGGTAATACTATATAACGTTATACGTTATTGCGTAATAGTATATAACGTTATACGTCATTAGGTAATACTATGTCACGTTATACGTTATTACGTAACATTACATAACATTATACGTTAGTACGTAATAGTATATAACGTCATACGTCATAACGTAATAGTATATAACGTTATACGTCATCAGGTAATACTATATAACGTTATACATTATTGCGTAATAGTATATAACGTTACACGTTATAAAGTAATACTATATAACGTTATACTGTTAGTACGTAGTAGTATATAACGTTACACGTTATAAGGTAATACTACATAACGTTTTATGTTGTAACATAATAGCATATAACGTTATACGTTATAACGTAGTAGTATATAACGTTATACGTCATCAGATAATACTATATAACGTTACACGGTATTACGTAATAGTATATAACGTTTTACGTTATAGCATAATAGTATATAACGTTATACGTCATTAGGTAATACTATATCACGTTATACGTTATTACGTAACATTACATAACATTATACGTTAGTACGTAATAGTATATAACGTCATACGTTATAACGTAATAGTATATAACGTTATACGTCATTAGGTAATACTATATAACGCGATACGTTATTACGTAACATTATATAACGTTATACTGATAGTACGTAGTAGTATATAAGGTTACACGTTATAAGGTAATAGTACATACCGTTTTACGTTGTAACATAATAGTATATAACGTTATACGTTATAACGTAGTAGTATATAACGTTATACGTCATCAGATAATACTATATAACGTTACACGTTATTACGTAACAGTATATAACTTTATACGTTAGTACGTAATAGTACATAACGTCATACGTCATAACGTAATAGTATATAACGTTACACGTTATAGGGTAATACTACATAACGTTTTACGTTATAACATAATAGTATATTACTTTATACGTTGTAACGTAGTAGTATATAACGTTATA